>NW_027257982.1:57500-257194 GCF_045791955.1 Oncorhynchus clarkii lewisi | reverse complement strand
CTAGTGGTTAGAGTGTAGGTACGGCAGGTAGCCTAGTGGTTAGAGTGTAGGGATGGCAGGTAGTCTAGTGGTTAGAGTGTAGGGATGGCAGGTAGCCTAGTGGTTAGAGTGTAGGGATGGCAGGTAGCCTAGTGGTTAGAGTGTAGGGACGGCAGGTAGCCTAGTGGTTAGAGTGTAGGGACGGCAGGTAGCCTAGTGGTTAGAGTGTAGGGACGGCAGGTAGCCTAGTGGTTAGAGTGTAGGGACGGCAGGTAGCCTCGTGGTTAGAGTGTAGGGACGGCAGGTAGCCTAGTGGTTAGAGTGTAGGGACGGCAGGTAGCCTAGTGGTTAGAGTGTAGGGACGGCAGGTAGCCTAGTGGTTAGAGTGTAGGGGCAGGCAGGTAGCCTAGTGGTTAGAGTGTAGGGACGGCAGGTAGACTAGTGGTTAGAGTGTAGGGACGGCAGGTAGACTAGTGGTTAGAGTGGAGGGATGGCAGGTAGACTAGTGGTTAGAGTGGAGGGATGGCAGGTAGCCTAGTGGTTAGAGTGTAGGGACGGCAGGTAGACTAGTGGTTAGAGTGGAGGGATGGCAGGTAGCCTAGTGGTTAGAGTGGAGGGATGGCAGGTAGCCTAGTGGTTAGAGTGTAGGGACGGCAGGTAGCCTAGTGGTTAGAGTGTAGGGGCAGACAGGTAGCCTAGTGGTTAGAGTGTAGGGACGGCAGGTAACCTTGTGGTTAGAGTGTAGGGGCAGACAGGTAGTCTAGTGGTTAGAGTGTAGGTACGGCAGGTAGCCTAGTGGTTAGAGTGTAGGGATGGCAGGTAGTCTAGTGGTTAGAGTGTAGGGATGGCAGGTAGCCTAGTGGTTAGAGTGTAGGGACGGCAGGTAGCCTAGTGGTTAGAGTGTAGGGACGGCAGGTAGCCTAGTGGTTAGAGCGCTGGACCAGTAACCAAAAGGTTGCTGGATTGAATTCCTGAGCTGACAGGTAAAATATGACGTTCTGCACCTGAGCAAGGCAGTTAACCCACTGTTCCCCGGGCAGTTAACCCACTGTTCCCCGGGCAGTTAACCCACTGTTCCCCGGGCAGTTAACCCACTGTTCCCCGGGCAGTTAACCCACTGTTCCCCGGGCGCCGATGACGTAGATGTCAATTAAGGCAGCCCCCCGCATCCCTCTAATTAAGAGTGGTTAGGAGAAACGACAGTCCATCATTACATTAAGACATGAAGGTCAGTTAATCCGGAAAATGTTAAGAACTTTTAACAGTTTCTTCAAGTGCAGTCGCAAAAACCATCAAGTGATATAAAGAAACTGTCTCTCATGAGGACCACCACAGGAAAGGAAGACACAGAGTTACCTCTGCTGCAGAGGATACGTTCGTTAGTTACCAGCCTCAGAAATTGCAGCCCAAATAAATGCTTCACAGGAGTTCAAGTAATGGACATCTCAACATCAACTGTTCAGAGGAGAACAGTTGATGTTCAGGCCTTCATGGTCAAATTGCTGTAAAGAAACCACTACTAAAGGACACCAATAAGAAGAAACGTGCTTGGGCCAAGAAACACGAGCAGTGGACATTAGACCAGTGGACATTAGACCGGTGGACATTAGACCGGTGGACATTAGACCAGTGGACATTAGACCAGTGGACATTAGACCGGTGGACATTAGACCGGTGGACATTAGACCGGTGGACATTAGACCGGTGGACATTAGACCAGTGGACATTAGACCGGTGGACATTAGACCGGTGGACATTAGACCAGTGGACATTAGACCAGTGGACATTAGACCAGTGGACATTAGACCAGTGGACATTAGACCAGTGGACATTAGACCGGTGGACATTAGACCAGTGGACATTAGACCAGTGGACATTAGACCAGTGGACATTAGACCAGTGGACATTAGACCAGTGGACATTAGACCGGTGGACATTAGACCGGTGGACATTAGACCGGTGGACATTAGACCTGTGGACATTAGACCGGTGGACATTAGACCGGTGGACATTAGACCGGTGGACATTAGACCTGTGGACATTAGACCAGTGGACATTAGACCGGTGGACATTAGACCGGTGGACATTAGACCTGTGGACATTAGACCAGTGGACATTAGACCAGTGGACATTAGACCGGTGGACATTAGACCGGTGGACATTAGACCGGTGGACATTAGACCGGTGGACATTAGACCGGTGGACATTAGACCGGTGGACATTAGACCGGTGGACATTAGACCGGTGGACATTAGACCGGTGGACATTAGACCGGTGGACATTAGACCGGTGGACATTAGACCGGTGGACATTAGACCGGTGGACATTAGACCGGTGGACATTAGACCGGTGGACATTAGACCGGTGGACATTAGACCGGTGGACATTAGACCAGTGGACATTAGACCAGTGGACATTAGACCGGTGGACATTAGACCGGTGGACATTAGACCGGTGGACATTAGACCGGTGGACATTAGACCGGTGGACATTAGACCGGTGGACATTAGACCGGTGGACATTAGACCGGTGGACATTAGACCGGTGGACATTAGACCGGTGGACATTAGACCGGTGGACATTAGACCGGTGGACATTAGACCGGTGGACATTAGACCGGTGGACATTAGACCGGTGGACATTAGACCGGTGGACATTAGACCGGTGGACATTAGACCAGTGGACATTAGACCAGTGGACATTAGACCAGTGGACATTAGACCGGTGGACATTAGACCGGTGGACATTAGACCGGTGGACATTAGACCGGTGGACATTAGACCGGTGGACATTAGACCTGTGGACATTAGACCTGTGGACATTAGACCGGTGGACATTAGACCGGTGGACATTAGACCAGTGGACATTAGACCTGTGGACATTAGACCTGTGGACATTAGACCGGTGGACATTAGACCGGTGGACATTAGACCGGTGGACATTAGACCGGTGGACATTAGACCGGTGGACATTAGACCGGTGGACATTAGACCGGTGGACATTAGACCGGTGGACATTAGACCGTTGGAAATCTGTCCTGTGGTCTGACAAGTCCAACATTTAGATTTCTGGTCCCAACCACTCTGTCATTCTGAGACGCAGAGTAGGTGAATGGAGCATGGATGAGCTGGTGACACTGTCTGTGATTTAATTAGAATTCAAGGCACACTTTTCCAGCATGGCTACCACAGCATTCTGCAGTGATACGCCATCCCGCCTGGTTTGCCCTTAGTGGGACTAACATTTGTTTTTCAACAGGACAATGACCCAACACACCTCCAGGCTGTGTAAGGGCTATGTTATCAAGAAGGAGAGTGATGGAGTGCTACATCAGATGACCAGGACTCCACAATCAGCAACCTCAACCCAATTGAGATGGTTTGGGATCAGTTGGACCACAGAGTGAAGGAAAAGCAGCCAACAAGTGCTCAGCATATGTGGGAACTCCTTCAAGACTGTTGGAAAAGCATTCCAGGTGAAGCTGGCTGAGAGAATGCCAAGAGTGTGAAAAGCTGTCTTCAAGGCAAAGGGTGGCTACTTTGAAGAACCTAACATATATTTTGATTTGTTTAACACTTTGTTTGTTTACTACATGATTCCATGTGTGTTATTTCATAGTTCTGATGTATTCACTATTATTCTACAATGTAGAAAATAGTAAAAAATTAAGAAAAATGAATGAGTAGGTGTGTCCAAACTTTTGAATGGTACTGTATAAAACAAGAGAATAAACCCTTCTTAGTTAGAATGGTCATTCAACAACCAGCATGAAACATTTAATAGAATATTTAAAACAGAGTCATAGAATAGGATTCCAGCCGTTAACAGAGCACAGCTCCAGGGATGAGAGGAAAGTAATGGGACAGGGTTCTCTATCCCTCAGGGTCCCTGCCCACAGACAACCGTTAACAGAGCACAGCTCCAGGGATGAGGGGAAAGTAATGGACATGGTTCTCCATCCCTCAGGGTCCCTGCCCACACACAACCGTTAACAGAGCACAGCTCCAGGGATGAGGGGAAAGTAATGGACAGGGTTCTCCATCCCTCAGGGTCCCTGCCCACACACAACCGTTAACAGAGCACAGCTCCAGGGATGAGGGGAAAGTAATGGGACATGGTTCTCTATCCCTCAGGGTCCCTGCCCACACACAACCGTTAACAGAGCACAGCTCCAGGGATGAGGGGAAAGTAATGGACATGGTTCTCCATCCCTCAGGGTCCCTGCCCACAGACAACCGTTAACAGAGCACAGTTCCAGGGATGAGGGGAAAGTAATGGGACATGGTTCTCTATCCCTCAGGGTCCCTGCCCACACACAACCGTTAACAGAGCACAGCTCCAGGGATGAGGGGAAAGTACTGGACATGGTTCTCTATCCCTCAGGGTCCCTGCCCACACACAACCGTTAACAGAGCACAGCTCCAGGGATGAGGGGAAAGTAATGGACATGGTTCTCTATCCCTCAGGGTCCCTGCCCACACACAACCGTTAACGGAGCACAGCTCCAGGGGTGAGGGGAAAGTACTGGACATGGTTCTCTATCCCTCAGGGTCTCTGCCCACACACAACCGTTAACAGAGCACAGCTCCAGGGATGAGGGGAAAGTAACGGACATGGTTATCTATCCCGAGGGGCTGCCGAGTGGCGCAAGGCACTGTATCTCAGTGCAAGAGGCGTCACTATAGTACCAGGTTCGAATCCAGGCTGTATCACATTGGGAGTCCCATAGGGCGGCACACAATTGCCCCAGCGTTGGCCGGGTTTGGCCAGGGTAGGTCGTCATTGTAAATAAGAGTTTGTTAACTGACTTGCCTGGTTAAAGGTTACACATGTCCCTCAGGGTCCCTGTCCACACATAGACCTTCACATCAGGTGACGAGGCATTCACCTCACAGTCAAATCAAATGAGTGTGAATAGACACAGGTTTTGAAGGAATGCTGAAGGCAGTTGATGAAAAATAAGTGCTGTGTGGGTACTATGCCTTCTGGTTATGTGCATGGTTGGGGTCTATTGGTTTCACAGTGATACTTTAGCGCCACCATGTGGTCATTGTTATGGCCACAAACAATATGTCCTGGCTGGCTGTGAAGAAAACCTAAAATGAAATACTCAAATCAACTGCAGACTGTATTGCACAGTCACACACATTCAGGAAAACACATCATTTCTAAAACGGGCATACTAGCTAGCTGTCTACTTACTCAGTGCATGGTAGATAGGTTTGTGTTTCCCCTGTAGCCTGATTGCACACATAGTGGCAATCTTCCCTGGAGGCTGCATCCGAGCGTCTATCAGGTACCACGACCTGGCAAAGGTAGCCCATTGCTGAATACAGGAGAACAGAGAGAGAGAGAGATCAAGTCAATTCAGAGTTTCAGACACAGTAGTAGCACAGCATCCCTCATCAACACACAGTTGTCAGCTCTCAAGCCACAAACATGTAGCTGCAGGCTGGCTTGGGCACACGGATTATATTCATACAATAAATCATTGCAAGAAAAGATCCCACTGTAATTTAAGACTACGATTAATAAAGAGATTAGCTAGCTGGACAGATTGCGGATAGCTAGCTAGCTAACGTTAGCTACATGTACCATCGGATAACGATGAGTTTTGCATATAACTGACACATTTACACATTTAATGCTGGTTCTAAATACAATTACATATAAAACAAATAAAGTATTACCTGGGCAGATTTAGTAAAACTGGACATACTACTTGAATTACGAGCACATCATTCCAGATTGACCCCCAATGTGAGCAGATGGTGCAGCGTTGTATTGAGTCGAAACATGGATAAAAGAACACCGTTCCTGTGTCCAAATTGTAAATCTGTTCTTGAAATCCTGAATGGATAACTAGTACATTTTCGGTGAATAATATGTAACCGATGATATTGGTATATTTTAGGGCGAAAACGATCAAAGAATATGCCAAACAATATTTGGTTTTGATAATATCGCTCATGGTCATTAAACATGTATTTTCCCGCCGGTTGTATTTTGAAGTCGCGCCTTGACGTCACCAGAACTCTAGATGACAACTTCCGTTTTACCAGAGAGAGAGCGCGCGGAAATGAATTTGATAATACGAAAAAAAGTCTACACAACTTTTTATTTACATTTATACTGAACACTGATGGTAGAGTATTCAGAGGAATGGACCGGTACGTGCTAGTTGTTTCTTTTAACCAAGAAGAGGATAAATGCGCGAAGGGTACGTTAACCATAGCTTCGTAGTGGACTCGGATTTCGTGTTGTTCCCTACTGTAGTAGGAAGCAGCAGAGCCATCTATAGTAGAAAGGATGATAAACATACTATGAGCAATGGTGGTGTTCTTGTAAATGTAAGTCATAACTTCTTGAATTATTGTAATCGTTTATTTTACAGCATTGGAGGCTGCCAAACAGATATATGATAAACTGGGGAGCATCGCCAGTTGTAATTCAAAACGGAGGGGTTCTCTGTTTCCAGGTAAGCCAATGCATTGTTTGTGTATGTCAGGTGTCTTGCTTGCAGAAACGATTGCAATATGTATAACTGCTTTTAAACATTGTAAGGGGTTAAGTAACATTTGCTAAATGTGATTCTATCATCTTTCTCATCTGCCTCCTAAGCCTGCTCTCTGAGTGGTGGTCCAGCCTCACAGAGGTGGTATTTTGCTGTCCAGACATGCCATGGGACATCTCAGGTAAGTGTCATGTCAAGGAATGTCTGGTATTAGTCAGGGATGTCGTTCTGACCCAACTCTGTCCTGCTCTGTGTTTATGGAGATGTAGAGATGTCTGCCTATGTCCTGCTCTGTGTTTATGGAGATGTGGAGATGTCTGTCTATGTCCTGCTCTGTGTTTATGGAGATGTGGAGATGTCTGTCTATGTCCTGCTCTGTGTTTATGGAGATGTGGAGATGTCTGTCTATGTCCTGCTCTGTGTTTATGGAGATGTGGAGATGTCTGTCTATGTCCTGCTCTGTGTTTATGGAGATGTGGAGATGTCTGTCTATGTCCTGCTCTGTGTTTATGGAGATGTGGAGATGTCTGCCTATGTCCTGCTCTGTGTTTATGGAGATGTAGAGATGTCTGTCTATGTCCTGCTTTGTGTTTATGGAGATGTGGAGATGTCTGTCTATGTCCTGCTCTGTGTTTATGGAGATGTGGAGATGTCTGTCTATGTCCTGCTCTGTGTTTATGGAGATGTGGAGATGTCTGTCTATGTCCTGCTCTGTGTTTATGGAGATGTGGAGATGTCTGCCTATGTCCTGCTCTGTGTTTATGGAGATGTGGAGATGTCTGTCTATGTCCTGCTTTGTGTTTATGGAGATGTGGAGATGTCTGTCTATGTCCTGCTCTGTGTTTATGGAGATGTGGAGATGTCTGTCTATGTCCTGCTCTGTGTTTATGGAGATGTGGAGATGTCTGTCTATGTCCTGCTCTGTGTTTATGGAGATGTGGAGATGTCTGCCTATGTCCTGCTCTGTGTTTATGGAGATGTGGAGATGTCTGTCTATGTCCTGCTCTGTGTTTATGGAGATGTGGAGATGTCTGCCTATGTCCTGCTCTGTGTTTATGGAGATGTAGAGATGTCTGTCTATGTCCTGCTCTGTGTTTATGGAGATGTGGAGATGTCTGCCTATGTCCTGCTCTGTGTTTATGGAGATGTGGAGATGTCTGTCTATGTCCTGCTCTGTGTTTATGGAGATGTAGAGATGTCTGCCTATGTCCTGCTCTGTGTTTATGGAGATGTAGAGATGTCTGTCTATGTCCTGCTTTGTGTTTATGGAGATGTGGAGATGTCTGCCTATGTCCTGCTCTGTGTTTATGGAGATGTGGAGATGTCTGTCTATGTCCTGCTTTGTGTTTATGGAGATGTGGAGATGTCTGTCTATGTCCTGCTTTGTGTTTATGGAGATGTGGAGATGTCTGCCTATGTCCTGCTCTGTGTTTATGGAGATGTCTGCCTATGTCCTGCTCTGTGTTTATGGAGATGTGGAGATGTCTGTCTATGTCCTGCTTTGTGTTTATGGAGATGTCTGTCTATGTCCTGCTTTGTGTTTATGGAGATGTGGAGATGTCTGCCTATGTCCTGCTCTGTGTTTATGGAGATGTGGAGATGTCTGCCCATGTCCTGCTCTGTGTTTATGGAGATGTGGAGATGTCTGCCTATGTCCTGCTCTGTGTTTATGGAGATGTGGAGATGTCTGCCTATGTCCTGCTCTGTGTTTATGGAGATGTAGAGATGTCTGCCTATGTCCTGCTCTGTGTTTATGGAGATGTGGAGATGTCTGCCTATGTCCTGCTCTGTGTTTATGGAGATGTAGAGATGTCTGCCTATGTCCTGCTCTGTGTTTATGGAGATGTGGAGATGTCTGCCTATGTCCTGCTCTGTGTTTATGGAGATGTAGAGATGTCTGCCTATGTCCTGCTCTGTGTTTATGGAGATGTGGAGATGTCTGTCTATGTCCTGCTTTGTGTTTATGGAGATGTGGAGATGTCTGCCTATGTCCTGCTCTGTGTTTATGGAGATGTGGAGATGTCTGTCTATGTCCTGCTTTGTGTTTATGGAGATGTGGAGATGTCTGTCTATGTCCTGCTTTGTGTTTATGGAGATGTGGAGATGTCTGCCTATGTCCTGCTCTGTGTTTATGGAGATGTCTGCCTATGTCCTGCTCTGTGTTTATGGAGATGTGGAGATGTCTGTCTATGTCCTGCTTTGTGTTTATGGAGATGTCTGTCTATGTCCTGCTTTGTGTTTATGGAGATGTGGAGATGTCTGCCTATGTCCTGCTCTGTGTTTATGGAGATGTCTGCCTATGTCCTGCTCTGTGTTTATGGAGATGTAGAGATGTCTGCCCATGTCCTGCTCTGTGTTTATGGAGATGTAGAGATGTCTGCCCATGTCCTGCTCTGTGTTTATGGAGATGTGGAGATGTCTGCCTATGTCCTGCTCTGTGTTTATGGAGATGTGGAGATGTCTGCCACAACATCCAACCATTTCATCAGTTATACATGACACATTCATCACAGTCTTCTGTTTCTTTGGGGGGGGGGGGTCCTCAAACCTATTCACCACATTGGCTGACTGTCATCACCTATTGACCACATTGACTGACTGCCATCCTTCCTGTTTCTGGTTGTAGTTCTGCAGTACAGAGTGGGAGGAGCTGGGTAGTTGTCAGAAGAACGATGAGCAGGAGGAGAGCCCCAGCACTATAGAGGCCTGTCTCAGTGCTCTGGATGAGCAGGAGGAGAAGACTGACCAGCCTGACCCACAGCAGACACAGTATGAGTGATGTTCACAGGGCTCTACAGTGCCACCATTAGACTTACACTGACAACTAAAAATAGATGTGTGGCCGAACGGCAAAAGTCAAGTATGAGCACGTGTGTGCCAGTAAAATGTACAAGTGTGAAGTGACCTGGAGATTCGGACTCAGTCAGACATGCGAGTTTCACCGTTACCACGGCAACCTCCCGCCCTTAAAGGGCCAGCTGAACATTTTTGTCTCGCCTAAGTGTCTCAAATATTTGAGGGTACATTGTGCTTGATTTAGCATAGAACACCCCAAAAACGTCTAGTAATTTCTTATCATTAAAACACTCTTTCTCAAATGTTTTATTTTAGTGCTCCTTGTGAAACATGTCAGCATAGAGCCCTGTTTTAATTCTGTTGCACATCCCAGCTCTGTGCTCTTCCATAATACTACTTCTGCAGTGTGGAAGCAAACATACACAGTTGACCTTATTTCCTCTGGGATGTTCTAGAACTTCTGAATATCACATTTCCGGGCTGTATTGAAAGGTAGGGCCCTGTCAGGGCTGAATAAATGAATAGTTGTATGAATAAAGTTCTGATTTGTGATGACTGCAGATTGTATGAAGAGGCAGCAGAGGGATTACACCTGTTATCAGACAAGCTTCCCCCTCCAGGTAACTCACTCCATTCACCTTGGTTCATTTGGCCAGACTGAGAAAGATTCCTCTACATATCTTATCCAGGAGGTCTCTATATTTCCTACATGCCGTGGCTTGTGTTGTGTTTTATAGCTGACTCTGTTCCCCTCTCTTTCTCTCCCAGGAAAAGCTCTGCAAGATCTGATATTTGTGTCAGTTTACTAGGTGTTTTATGGCTGACTCTGTTTCTCCCCCAGGAAAAGCACTGTTAGATGTGATATTTCTGGGTTTTGCTGAAGAAGCTCCTAAGCTGAAGGACTTCCTCCCTGTGATTGGCTCATTGAAACACATGCAGACATGGCACACAGCCAAGATAACCATAGTGACTGAACACCACGCTGGGTAAGGACAAATAACTATTATACTAAATGACGAGCCCAGTTGACACTGGAATCCTCCCAACAGTTGTACCTGTGTGATCTCCATTTTACCACTAGAGGGCAGCATAGAGTTGTTGAATGGCTAAATACACAGATAAACTGATAGTCTATCCTTCTTTTGCTTGTTCCTCCAGGTGGCAGAAGCCAGCCTCTAACCTGTCAGCCAGAGTAGTACATCCCAGTAGCATCATGACCTGTATTGATGAGAGGGAGTTATGGAGAGGAGGTGTTCTCATCAGAGAGAAAAAGGTAAGATTATTTAGTCAGTCAGTCAATGGTTTTTACAAGTATTTTGACTGTTGTATCCATGTACTTGACCACTAGGGGGTGTATATATAGCATCCACATTGACTCTGTACCGGTACCCCCTGTATATAGCCTCCACATTGACTCTGTACTGGTACCCCCTGTATATAGCCTCCATATTGACTCTGTACTGTAACACCCTGTATATAGCCTCCACATTGACTCTGTACCGGTACCCCCTGTATATAGCCTCCATATTGACTCTGTACTGTAACACCCTGTATATAGCCTCCACATTGACTCTGTACCGGTACCCCCTGTATATAGCCTCCATATTGACTCTGTACTGTAACACCCTGTATATAGCCTCCACATTGACTCTGTACCGGTACCCCCTGTATATAGAGTCAATGTGGAGGCTATATACAGGGGGTACCGGTACAGAGTCAATGTGGAGGCTATATACAGGGGGTACCGGTACAGAGTCAATGTGGAGGCTATATACAGGGTGTTACAGTACAGAGTCAATATGGAGGCTATATACAGGGGGTACCGGTACAGAGTCCATGTGGAGGCTATATACAGGGGGTACCGGTACAGAGTCAATGTGGAGGCTATATACAGGGGGTACCGGTACAGAGTCAATGTGGAGGCTATATACAGGGTGTTACAGTACAGAGTCAATATGGAGGCTATATACAGGGGGTACCAGTACAGAGTCAATGTGGAGGCTATATACAGGGGGTACCGGTACAGAGTCAATGTGGAGGCTATATACAGGGGGTACCGGTACAGAGTCAATGTGGAGGCTATATACAGGGGGTACCGGTACAGAGTCAATGTGGAGGCTATATACAGGGGGTACCGGTACGGAGTCAATGTGGAGGGGCACCAGTTAGTCGAGGTAATGTACATGTAGGTAGAGTTAAAGTGACTATGCGTGGATAATGAACAGAGAGTAGCAGCAGTGTAAAAGAGGGGCAGGGGGGCAATGCAAATTGTCTGGGTAGCCATTTGATTAGATGTTCAGGAGTCTTATGGTTTGGGGGTAGAAGCTGTTTAGATGCCTCTTGAACCTAGACTTGGTGATCCGGTACCGCTTGCCGTGTGGTAGCAGAGAGAACAGTCCATGACTAGGGTGGCTGGAGTCTTTGACCATTTTTAGGGCCTTTCTCTGACACCGCCTGGTATAGAGGTTCTGGATGGCAGGAAGCTTGGCCCCAGTGATGTACTGGGCCATACGCACTACCCTTTGTAGTGCCTTGCGGTCGGAGGCCGAGCAGTTGCCATACCAAGCAGTGATGCAAGCAGTCAGGATGCTCTCGATGGTGCAGCTGTAGAACCTTTTGAGGATCTGAGGACCCATGCCTAATCTTTTCAGTCTCCTGAGGGGGCATAGGCTGTAATGTAACAAAATGTGGAAAAAAAGGAAGTGGCCTGAATACTTTCCGAATGCACTGTAGATTATGCTGCCCTAGGAGAATGTATAGGGGTCATGTGTGGGTCAGGGTGCTCGGTGTGTGCCAAGCCTAGGGCTGTAGTAAATGGATCTTCTGTCTGGAGGCCTTTCTGGGCCTGGAGACAGAGGTTAAGGGTCACTGCAAATCCAGAGCCCCCTAGCTGGCACGCTGGACCACTGCCAGGGTTACTCACCTCTTCACCCAGCCCCCTGACTGGCACATAGGGGGGGGGGCATGAGAACCTGCTGTGCCTGGCCCTGAACCCAAACCCCAGTCTCTTATGACTCAGCCGTTATTGATTGTAGATCCGTCGTCTTGGTACTGCTTGTAATCAATGAGAGTTGATAGACGTGTTGTGAATTTAGCCTTTTTAATGCTCTTTTCATTAGAGTGTATTTTTTTTCCCCCCCAAGTCAAGATCACATATTTTACATCTGTACCTTTTACAATACAACTTCCTCTCTAGAGTTGCCTTTCCCCTTCATCCTGCAGAACACATCGGCTCAGCTGTCACTGTTACAATGTCATTATGGTTTTCCATAGGACGTTGACAGGGCCGTAGCTACGTCTGAGGACACTGAGGTCTGGACCTTGGTCATTTTTTCCCTAATTAATAAAAAAAAATATATATATATATATATATACATACATACAGTGGGCTCCAAAATGACTGGCACCCTGACTGGTAATGCACAAACAATACAAAAAATATAAACTATCTAATTATTATAATACCAACATGTGAAAAATACTGTACTGTATTAATGTTTCAATGGAACCCAACAAAATCATTTATTGATTTATTTAAAAATCAATGTCCTGCAAATCAAGGTTTCACAATTAATGGCACCCTTAAATATTATTGTAATTAACATCTACCAAAATTAAACCAGGAATTAAATTCCACTTATTAAGGTTTATCTAAGTGTTAACGAACTATATTGAGCCATTACATCACTTCCTGTTTCACTAGGGTATAAAAATGAGAACACTCATGCAATATCCTGCTGTCAACCAACACCATGAAGAAAAGAACTGGCAGTTCAAAAGAGACAGATGGTCGTAGATCTTAAAGATTAAGATCTTAAAGATTCATAAATCTGCTAATGGCTACAAGAAGATCCCCAACCGATTGAATATACCACTGAGCACTGCTAGGGCAATTATTTAAAAAAATTCCAAAGATATGGAACAGTTAAACCTCACAGGTAGAGGATGCAAATGCATTTTGCCCCCCAGGATGGGGAGGAGGATGGTGAGAGAAGCAACAAAATCATCAAGAATCGCTGTGAAAAAATTGCAGGCCTTGGTGGCGTCTTGGGGTCACCCAGGTTTAAAAAAGAACCATCAGACTCCACCTCCACATCCACAGGCTCTTTAGAAGGGTTGCCAGAAGAAAGCCCTTTCTGACCCCAAGACACAGACACAAGCGCTTAGAGTTTGCCAAACGTAATTGAAATGATGATTGGAAGAAGGTGCTCTGGTCAGATGAGACCAAACAAACAACAAAATCAATGTTCTGCCATGGCCATCTCAGTTGCTGGACCTAAATCCAATCGAAAACCTGTGGGCTGAGTGGAAGAGGGGCAGTTGATAAGCACAAACCCAAGAATGGGAAGGATCTTGAAAGGATCTGCATAGAGGAATGGTCCAGAATCCCTCCAAATGTGTTCCTTAACCTTGTCAAACATTACAGGAAAGACTCCATGCTGTTATCCTTGCCAGAGGTGGTGGCACTAAGTACTAAGTGACGAGTGCCAATAATTATGAAACCTTGATTTTGGTGAAATGTATTTTGGATTAAATAATTGTATGATTTTGTTGGGTTCCATTGGAACATTAATAAAGTACAGTATTTCTCACATGTTGGTATTTTGAGTTTCTCTCCATAATTATATTGTTTATATTTTTTTGAAGTATTGTTTGTGCATTGTCAGGGTGCCAGTCATTTTGGAGCCCACTGTATGTATATATAATTATATTGTTTATTTTTGAAGTATTGTTTGTGCATTGTCAGGGTGCCAGTCATTTTGGAGCCCACTGTATGTATATATAATTATATTGTTTATTTTTGAAGTATTGTTTGTGCATTGTCAGGGTGCCAGTCATTTTGGAGCCCACTGTATGTATATATAATTATATTGTTTATTTTTGAAGTATTGTTTGTGCATTGTCAGGGTGCCAGTCATTTTGGAGCCCACTGTATGTATATATAATTATATTTTGTTTTAGGAACTCAGTCGGAGTCTCGATATATTGTTGAGAGTTAGATTAGTAGAATACACAAGGTGCACAATTTCTTCATTTACACAATTTTATGTCACTCACTGACAGTCACTCAATGAACCCATATCAGTTAGAAAGGTATATCATTTTGTTAATGGTAAGTTAGTCTAGCCAGTTATCTAAACTTGTAGTAATCTTTGCTGAATTATCCACTAGGCAACGTGCCCATTGGCCCTGACCTTTGATTTTGTTAATAAATTTAAACAACTGATTGGACCAATATTTTTGATATTCTGTATTTTATTAGGATCCTCATTTAGCTGTTGAGAAAGCAGCAGCTACTCTTCCTGGGGTCCAACACAGAACATGAAACATGACATAATACAGAACATTAATAGACAACAGCTCAAGGACAGAACTACTTAATAAAAATATCTGTTCAATTATTTTAATTCCATTTAAAATTTATTTTTTATTTTTGGTGAGATCAATGCGCAGTTTCTCTGGAGATAAATTTGATCAAGCCCAACTGTGCGATGTAGTAGGGAGTTGTAGTTTCCAACAGGCCAATATTCTACATGATTTAGCACAGAAAACATGGTAATTAACTACATTGACCATAATCCATTGCTCGCCTACTTGTCCGGTCTGTGTGGCGCAAGACGTGGAGTGGAAGAGAAGATACAGAAGAACGTGCGATTGAGAGGGATAGAGGGCAGTCGCTTCAAAGGAATCTCTATCTGAAAATACATGGTCTAAGTGATTGATAGTTGGTATTCAGCAGTCATACAAGCCTTATTTCCTTGAAAGAACTAATAAAATTTGGATCTTGTCAGGCAGCAAAGGCTCTATCGAGATGAGATGGTGACGGAATGAAATTATAGTCATCAAAAAAAGCCAATGTAATATAGACGACTGAAATATGACATTAAAGTAATGTGAATCATTAATGGGCAGTCATGGGAATTCTAGGAATTGTTTTATTCTGAGTTCCAGCATTCAACCCACAGATTGCGTAGTGCATGTTTAACAAAATAAACAAAATCGAAAATTGTGTGTTGTTTTTGTAATGAAACTGAACCGACCTCAAAAAAACACTAATCGCTCAACCAATGTGATAAAGGCAGGGGTCATTTTTGCTGCTCTCCAAAATATCATTTTTTTACATTTTTTTTTAAATGGTATAGAAATGCAGTAAATTAGCTTCAACTCTCTTAAAATGTCTTGTGTATTGATTACAGTGAGAACAGGCTGTCTTGGGAAATCTCTTTTCTAAAATGGAAACCCA
The DNA here is from genome assembly GCF_045791955.1 of Oncorhynchus clarkii lewisi. Lineage (NCBI taxonomy): Eukaryota > Metazoa > Chordata > Actinopteri > Salmoniformes > Salmonidae > Oncorhynchus > Oncorhynchus clarkii. The sequence goes on along the minus strand of NW_027257982.1, from coordinate 241,661 downwards.
GTTTGAGTTCACTAACGATGCTGTCCTATTGATTTCTCTCCTGTGCTGTCTAACAGTTTGAGTTCACTAACGATGCTGTCCTACTGATTTCTCTCCTGTGCTGTCTAACAGTTTGAGTTCACTAACGATGCTGTCCTATTGATTTCTCTCCTGTGCTGTCTAACAGTTTGAGTTCACTAACGATGCTGTCCTATTGATTTCTCTCCTGTGCTGTCTAACAGTTTGAGTTCACTAACGATGCTGTCCTATTGATTTCTCTCCTGTGCTGTCTAACAGTTTGAGTTCACTAACGATGCTGTCCTATTGATTTCTCTCCTGTGCTGTCTAACAGTTTGAGTTCACTAACGATGCTGTCCTATTGATTTCTCTCCTGTGCTGTCTAACAGTTTGAGTTCACTAACGATGCTGTCCTATTGATTTCTCTCCTGTGCTGTCTAACAGTTTGAGTTCACTAACGATGCTGTCCTATTGATTTCTCTCCTGTGCTGTCTAACAGTTTGCCTCTGAGGTGAGGTTTGAAGGCTTCTCCCTCCGAGCCCAGGATAGAGAGACATGGTACAGCCTGCTGCCTTCTGATCCAGGATCCCATAACAACTCTGACCACAAGCTACACTCAGAGGTGAGTAGTCCTACCCCCCACCTTATCCTATCCTACCCCACCCGAACCTACCCCACCCTATCCGATCCTACCCCACCTTATCCTACCCTATCCGACCCCACCTTATCCTATCCTATCCCACCTTATCCTATCCGACCCCACCCTATCCTATCCCACCTTATCCTATCCTACCCCACCTTATCCTACCCTATCCGACCCCACCTTATCCTATCCTATCCCACCTTATCCTATCCGACCCCACCCTATCCTATCCCACCTTATCCTATCCTACCCCACCTTATCCTATCCTACCTCACCTTATCCTACCCCACCTTATCCTACCCCACCTTATCCTACCCCAACCTATCCTATACTACCTCACCTTATCCTATCCTACCCCACCCTATCCTATCCTACCCCACCTTATCCTATCCTACCCCACCCGATCCTACCCCACCTCATCCTACCCCACCCTAACCTACCCCACCTTATTCTATCCTACCCCACCCTATCCAGCCCCACCTTATCCTATCCTAACATATCCTTCCCTCCCAGACCAACTCTGACCACAATCTACAGTCGGAGGTGAGTAGTCCTATCCTATCCTCCCCTGACTAACCAGACAACTAGTGTGCCACTGTAGTCTGGCCACTGTCAGCTACTGACTCACTGTCCTACCCTACCTCCAACCTTCCAGTTCTACTAGCTACTGACTCACTGTCCTACCCTACCTCCAACCTTCCAGTTCTGTCTACTACCGACTCACTGTCCTACCCTACCTCCAGCCTTCCAGTTCTACTAGCTACTGACTCACTGTCCTACCCTACCTCCAACCTTCCAGTTCTGTCTACTACCGACTCACTGTCCTACCCTACCTCCAACCTTCAAGTTCTGTCTGCTACTGACTCACTGTCCTACCCTACCTCCAACCTTCCAGTTCTGTCTGATACTGACTCACTGTCCTACCCTACCTCCAACCTTCCATTTCTACTAGCTACTGACTCACTGTCCTGCCACCAGAGTAAGCATCTTTACTCACGGAGACACTGCCAAATAAGAACACATGTTTTTACACAGCTTTTAATAAAATCAGTTGTTTTAGGGGTTAAAAGCAGACTCACCCTTAAGGTGTTCAAACATCCACGAATCACACTTTTTCAATAAAACACTGCTTAATAAAATACAAATAACTTATTTAGCTTCAGCCATCTAACACGGTTGGTGTTTCTGTCAGAGAGAGAGAGAGAGAGAGAGAGAGAGACAGAGAGACAGAGAGACAGAGAGACAGAGAGACAGAGAGACGGGGAGAGAGAGAGAGACGGGGAGAGAGAGAGAGGGAGGGAGTGAGCTCAGTTAGTGTCCATGTTGCTGTCTCTCCGCTCCAGGCTCTGCTGTCATAAAAACCAGAGTGTTGCTCTAATGAGTTTTCCACTACAGATGAATCATGGCTGTTCTATGTAGCGATGGACACACACACACACAGACACACACACACACACACACACACGCTCAGTTATTAAACTCCTGGACTGTTTACTCGTGGTACACACAGCTGATTTACAACACCCATATTGATTAGCTAGTTAAATTCCTTTTCGTTCCGTGCCAGGCAGTATAGTATCTATGATGATGATTATTGTGGTTCTGGGAGAGTGTGATTGTAGTAAAAGTAATTGTGCTCATGTTCTGTGTTTATGGTGTTGTTGAGACCATGACTAACCATCTGTTGTCTCTGTGGAACTGAAGGAGAGAGGTGGGTGTTGTGGTGGAGGAGGTTCAAGGTACTGCACTATATAGGGTGTGTGTAGTGTACTACATAGGGGATAGGGTGTGTGTAGTGTACTATATAGGGGATAGGGTGTGTGTAGTGTACTACATAGGGGATAGGGTGTGTGTAGTGTACTATATAGGGGATAGGGTGTGTGTAGTGTACTATATAGGGGATAGGGTGTGTGTAGTGTACTAGATAGGGGATAGGGTGTGTGTTGTGTACTATATAGGGGATAGGGTTTGTGTAGTGTACTACATAGGGGATAGGGTGTGTGTAGTGTACTATATAGGGGATAGGGTGTGTGTAGTGTACTATATAGGGGATAGGGTGTGTGTAGTGTACTAGATAGGGGATAGGGTGTGTGTTGTGTACTATATAGGGGATAGGGTTTGTGTAGTGTACTACATAGGGGATAGGGTGTGTGTAGTGTACAATATAGGGGATAGGGTGTGTGTAGTGTACTATATAGGGGATAGAGTGTGTAGTGTACTATATAGGGGATAGGGTTTGTGTAGTGTACTATATAGGGGATAGGGTGTGTGTTGTGTACTATATAGGGGATAGGGTGTGTGTTGTGTACTATATAGGGGATAGGGTTTGTGTAGTGTACTATATAGGGGATAGGGTGTGTGTAGTGCACTATATAGGGGATAGGGTGTGTGTTGTGTACTATATAGGGGATAGGGTGTGTGTAGTGCACTATATAGGGGATAGGGTGTGTGTGGTGTACTAGATAGGGGATATGGTGTGTGTGGTGTACTAGACAGGGGATATGGTGTGTGTGGTGTACTAGATAGGGGATATGGTGTGTGTGGTATACTAGATAGGGGATATGGTGTGTGTGGTGTACTAGATAGGGGATATGGTGTGTGTAGTGCACAATATAGGGGATATGGTGTGTGTAGTGCACAATATAGGGGATATGGTGTGTGTGGTGTACTAGATAGGGGATATGGTGTGTGTGGTGTACTGTGAGAAGGCTCTATAGTAGTCAGTGGGCCTGGCATGATAATGGAGAAGGCTCTATAGTAGTCAGTGGGCCTGGTATGATAATGGAGAAGGCTCTATAGTAGTCAGTGGGCCTGGCATGATAATGGAGAAGGCTCTGTAGTAGTCATTGGGCCTGGCATGATAATGGAGAAGGCTCTATAGTAGTCAGTGGGCCTGGCATGATAATATAGAAGGCTCTATAGTAGTCAGTGGGCCTGGCCTGGCTGCTCCCTCTATGAAGATTTCACCTCTCAGAGAACCCAGGACCATATGTCCAATCCCCCCTTGCCTCCCCTCGCTCCTGACAATTCCCACCAGAGAACCTCAGTGTGAACTCAAAGGCAGAGCTGTAACTCCCAGGCCAGGCCAGCTGTAACTCCCAGGCCAGGCCAGCTGTAACTCCCAGGCCAGGCCAGCTGTAACTCCCAGGCCAGGCCTGTTGTAACTCCCAGGCCAGGCCTGTTGTAACTCCCAGGCCAGGCCTGTTGTAACTCCCAGGCCAGGCCTGTTGTAACTCCCAGGCCAGGCCAGCTGTAACTCCCAGGCCAGGCCAGCTGTAACTCCCAGGCCAGGCCAGCTGTAACTCCCAGGCCAGGCCAGCTGTAACTCCCAGGCCAGGCCAGCTGTAACTCCCAGGCCAGGCCAGCTGTAACTCCCAGGCCAGGCCAGCTGTAACTCCCTGGCCAGTTGTAACTCCCAGGCCAGCTGTAACTCCCAGGCCAGGCCAGCTGTAACTCCATGTCTGTGTTTAGATGTGACTCATCCTAAAGCAGATGCATTACTGCACTTTCAGGAAGCTTAGCTTTAGGCCTATTTGGAGTTGCTATTAATGAAAGTATTTAGGTAGTTTCTACTCTTAGTTTGCAAGGCTGAGGTTGAGGAGAAAAGCAGAAAGCAGCCTTTGCATCGATGGAATTCTATCTCTATACGGTGACCTGTGAAGGAGCTGTCTCTGTCCCTTGTTTGGGAAATGGGATGTGGCTAATCCTGGGCGAGGGAGGGGGGGGGGGGCTGATGGGGTGAAAGCTATGCCAGCTACTTATTAAACTGGCCTAGCTACACACACAGTCTGATAATACCTGATACAGTCGTTGAACAAAGCTGACCTTGCTGTAAAGTTAGAGGCCAATGAAAGTACTGAAACATGCCAACTGAATATCAGCATAACGGCTTCCGCTTGTGTTGTGTGTGTATAATATCAGCTTTACGGTAATATTTAAATCTAAAGCTTGTGTTGTGTGTATAATATCAGCTTTACGGTAATATTTAAATCTAAAGCTTGTGTTGTGTGTATAATATCAGCTTTACGGTAATATTTCAATCTAAAGCTTGTGTTGTGTGTATAATATCAGCTTTACGGTAATATTTCTAACTAAAGCTTGTGTTGTGTGTATAATATCAGCTTTACGGTAATATTTCTAACTAAAGCTTGTGTTGTGTGTATAATATCAGCTTTACGGTAATATTTCAATCTAAAGCTTGTGTTGTGTGTATAATATCAGCTTTACGGTAATATTTCTAACTAAAGCTTGTGTTGTGTGTATAATATCAGCTTTACGGTAATATTTCTAACTAAAGCTTGTGTTGTGTGTATAATATCAGATTTACGGTAATATATAAATCTAAAGCTTGTGTTGTGTGTATAATATCAGCTTTACGGTAATATTTCAATCTAAAGCTTGTGTTGTGTGTATAATATCAGCTTTACGGTAATATTTCTAACTAAAGCTTGCTCTCTCTCTCTCTCTCTCTCTCTCTCTCTTCTCCCTTCATCTCCTCTCCTCTCCTCTCCTCTCCTCTCCTCTCTCCCTTCATCTCCTCCCCTCTTTCTCCAGGTGTTCCATTACTTCCGGTCTGTTCTAGACCTGGTTCAGTTGGTGACGGTGTCAGATATTCCCAGCTTCCTCCGCTCCAGCACAGAGTTACACCTGTATCCTTCACATCAGCTGATGACTGAGGTGTCCACATCTCAGATAAACTGTTCCTCTCAGATCTATAAACTGGAGATATTTAACCACATAGCTGGTTTAAGGGAAGGGACCTTCCAGAATGTTACAGTTGTATGTGACCTGCTAGACAGTCACGCTGGAAGTCAGGCTACAGACATGGTCATTTATTTACTCTCTGAACAGGTTTACCCTTGAAACTGGTTTGGGGATAATGAACTTTGTTCATGGATAATGATTAGCCAGGTCTCATGTGACTGTCTCTCCATGTAGACTGAACATTATCTTGTTCTACTGTCATTGTGTGAAGTAATAACAGATCAAGCCTTACAGTATAAAAGGCAATGTGAAATAGCTGGATACATCTCCCCAGTGTTTCACACTTGTCATGTACAGTATAATTAAGCAATAAGGCCCGGGGGGGTGTGGTATATAGCCAATATATCACGGCTAAAGGCTTTTCTTTGCGTGACGCAACGCAGAGTGCCTGGTTACATCCCTTAGCCGTGGTATATTTATTTATTTAACCTTTATTTAACCTTTATTTAACTAGGCAAGTCAGTTAAGAACACATTCTTATTCAAAATGACGGCCTAGGAACAGTGTGTTAACTGCCTTGTTCAGGGGCAGAACGACAGATTTTGTACCTTGTCAGCTCAGGGATTCGATCTAGCAACCTTTCGGTTACTGGCCCAACGCTCTAACCACTAGGCTACCTGCCGTATATTGGCAATATACCACAAACCTTCGAAGTGCTTTATTGCTATTATAAACTGGTTACCAACCTGATTAAAGCAGTTAAAATATATGTTTTGTCATACCTGTGATATACCACGGCTGTCAGCCAATGAGCATTCAGGGCTCGACCCAGCCAGTTTATGAAAGCCAATAAGAAACAGCTAGATACATCCTCCCCAGTGTTCTACATCCCTTGACCAATCACGACAGAGAACTATCCTCCAAATCACTGAGAGATAAACGGCTCCTTGATCAGTTCAGATCACTGTCTGGAAAGGTACATCAATCAGTCAGTACTACTCCAGTGTGTGACTCATTATACTGTGACTATCAGGCAGTAGTAGTAGTAGTAGTAGTAGTAACAGTAGTAGTAGTAGCAGTAGTAGTAGCAGTAGTAGTAGTAGTAACAGTAGTAGTAGTAGTAGTAGTAGTAGCAGTAGTAGTAGTAGCAGTAGTAGTAGTAGCAGTAGTAGTAGTAACAGTAGTAGTAGTAGTAGTAGTAGTAGTAGTAGTTGCGAATGCAAATGGAGAACTTGGGACTATAAGGTTCAATCTGCATTTGTGTGGAAATGTAGTTATTGTAGACATAGCCTTGTTCACTACCTATATGGTACTATAAATACCCCAATACATGTTGTTACGTTCAAAATAATAAAATTCAAAAATAGTTGACACCATTCGAACCAATTAGTATTCAGAACTTTCAAACAAATTCTCTCAGAATCATCTTTCTGCACATAGAACCTTCTAGTTCCAAGCTCGAGGAATGTCAAATAATGATTTGAGGTGTGTTTGGTTTATACTCCAGGTAGGGGCACTGTTCTCTCTATCCTGTACGGTCAGCTCCATGGCTCTACCCCCTGCCTCTCAGCTCAGCTCCCAGAAGTGGAAGGACTTCATGTCTAAGAGACCCAAGACCCTGCCTGGTAGGTACTGTATGTGGATCGTCAGCTACAGCCCACGTGTGAGAAAAGGGATTGTCTCCGTGTTGGTCCTGGATCGACCGTCACAAAACTAACTGTTTTGGGACTATAAATATTTAAACAACCAGAATCAAGGCAACAACCAGAACCAAGACAGTCTTTATACTATATAAACTTCCCTCCTATGGCTTTTTCTCTACATATAATCTGGATGTGTGTTCTTTATTTTCAACTCATTTTGACCTATTTGGTTTGCCATAGTTCCATATGTGGAGGTGAAGGGTGAGAGCGGACACTACTTCCTGTTGGTCCAGGGGTCAGAGGGCGGAGGCTGCAAGGCCCGCATGATACACTCAGCCAATCAGATCAATGGAGCCGCTGCCATGGCAACCGTCAATGGGCTTCTGAAAGAGAATTCTGTGTCGTCTTCAGGTAAGAAACTTAAAATAGAAATGGTGACCAAAAAAAAAGATCTACTCTGATATGAAGTGTTGTTTACATTATGATCGGTGACTTACCAGTCAATATCACGGACAGTATGAATGGTCTACTGTCAGCATGGTATCCAGCAGTCTTTAAAGACTGGCTCAGAGGCCTTCTCTCTTTGAGGTCATTTACTGGTCCTAGGGTCTAAGGCGGTGCCTTCTTCAGTCGCCACGGAAGTTGAAAAGGACAAGAAGAATCCCTCTAGCTAGCTGATGCTTTTATCTACCTCTCCATTTCTTAACACTCAGTCTAGTTTTAATCGTTTGAAAATGGTAGAATAACCCAAGGCATTTATACTTGAAAGTTATGTATAGAATGTAATTATAAATTATTTGTAGACTGCAAATTGACTGCAAGAATCCCAAACAGATATAATATTTGACTAAAACATAATCATTTCAAGCCTTGCTTACATTTGCATAAGATCACATACCTCTCTATTATGCGTGCCAATACTTGGGAACAGATTTCCTAAATTAAAATAACTTGGAGCTGATTTGCTGGTGTTTTTACAGTCTTATGTCCAATCATTTATTTTAAATGAAATAAGGGGGGACAAAATAAAACCACCCGCGGGCCTCCAGTTGGGGAACCCTGCTCTATCTCTTTTTCCTCTCTCTCTTGTTCCTCTCTCTCTTTCCTCTCTCTCTCTTTCCTCTGCCTCTTTCCTCTCTCTCTTTCCTCTCTTTCCTCTTTCTCTTCCTTCCCTCTCTTTCCTCTCTCTCTTTCCTCTCTCTTTTTCCTCTCTCTCTCTTTCCTCTCTCTTTTTCCTCTCTCTCTCTTTCCTCTGCCTTTTTCCTCTCTCTCTTTCCTCTGCCTCTTTCCTCTCTCTCTTTCCTCTCTCTCTCTTTCCTGTCTCTTTCCTCTCTCTCTCTTTCCTGTCTCTTTCCTCTCTCGCTTTCCTCTGTCTCTTTCCTCTCTCTCTTTCCTGTCTCTTTCCTCGCTCTCTCTTTCCTGTCTCTTTCCTCGCTCTCTCTTTCCTGTCTCTTTCCTCGCTCTCTCTTTCCTGTCTCTTTCCTCTCTCTCTCTTTCCTGTCTCTTTCCTCTCTCTCGCTTTCCTCTCTCTCTTTCCTCTCTCTCGCTTTCCTCTCTCTCTTTCCTGTCTCTTTCCTCTCTCTCTCTCTTTCCTGTCTCTTTCCTCTCTCTCTCTTTCCTCTCTCTCTTTCCTCTCTCTCTTTCCTGTCTCTTTCCTCTTTCTCTTCCTTCCCTCTCTTTTCTCTCTCTTTCCTCACACTCTTTCCTCGCTCTCTCTTTCCTCTCTCTCTTTTCTCTCTCTCTCTTTCCTCTCTCTCTCTTTCCTCTCTCTCTCTTTCCTCTCTCTCTCTCTCTTTCCTCTCCCTTTCCTCTCTCTCTCTCTTTCCTCTCTCTCTCTCTTCCCTCTCTCTCTCTTTCCTCTCTTCCCTCTCTCCCTCCCCCTGCTGTGTTAAGCCCTGTGAACTGGGAGCATGCTGTAACAGCCTGTTGTACTCTGTACAGTATAAAGCATGCAGGCTTCCACGTTCATCCAGAGAGCACATTTTGTTCCGTTATGAAATGCCCCAAAAGAAGAAAGATGTACTTTTAAAATATATTTCATGCAGTTAAACAGAGGCTCTTATCCAGAGAGACTTACAAAGAGTTTGTTTTCTTTTACACCAACTTTCATGTAGCATTTATTTTCTGAAAGAGAACATAACATGGTGAAAGAATTGTTCCCTCTCTTTCTGACTTTAATGACCCTCACTCTGAGTACCTTCAAAGATTAAAGTGTCAGAATGGTTATTTTATACACCGACTCTCATGTGGCATTTTCATTCTCAAAGAGAACATAACAAAATGGTGGAAGAAGCAATAGTGCCTGAAAGGTCTTCCTGTTCCCTTCGCTCTCTGTAGGAGTTTATTATATAGAGACCTTAAGGAAAAAACCTTGACTCATGAACCATCTGAAAGAGAACAAAATGGAGGAACAAGCAATAGTTCCTAAAAGGCCCTGCCGTTCTGTTCTCCATTTTTTTCTGTTTCGCTCTCCCCCTCTCTCTCTCTCTCTCTCCCTCTCTCTCCCCCTCTCTCTCCCCCTCTCTCTCTCTCTCTCCCCTCTCCCTCTCTCTCTCTCTCTCTCTCTCTCTCTTTCTCTCGTTCTCTCTCGCTCTCTCGCTCTCTGTTTTGCTTTCTCTGTCATTCTTATCCGACCCTCTGAGAACTTTGATGAAACAGATTCAAGGCAGAAAGAGTCTCCTAACGGGCCTAAAGTGAAGAGACTAATACGACGAAAATGCTTTAATATTAATTAGAAGCAGTTGCATTATTTGGAGGTTGTGTATTAAAGGTGTAATTAGCCGTGAAGAATAGGCTAGCGGAGATTAAAAAATCTATTTGGGCCTAAGTCGAGCCTCAGTCTCTGCAGTGCATAGTAGTTACCCTATCAGTCCATTTGGGCCTAAGTCGAGCCTCAGTCACTGTAGTGTAAAGTAGTTACCCTATCAGTCCATTTGGGCCTAAGTCGAGCCTCAGTCACTGCAGTGCATAGTAGTTACCCTATCAGTCCATTTGGGCCTAAGTCGAGCCTCAGTCTCTGTAGTGCATAGTAGTTACCCTATCAGTCCATTTGGGCCTAAGTCGAGCCTCAGTCACTGTAGTGCATAGTAGTTACCCTATCAGTCCATTTGGACCTAAGTCGAGCCTCAGTCTCTGTAGAGCATAGTAGTTACCCTATCAGTCCATTTGGGCCTAAGTCGAGCCTCAGTCTCTGTAGTGCATAGTAGTTACCCTATCAGTCCATTTGGGCCTAAGTCGAGCCTCAGTCTCTGTAGTGCATAGTAGTTACCCTATCAGTCCATTTGGGCCTAAGTCGAGCCTCAGTCTCTGTAGTGCATAGTAGTTACCCTATCAGTCCATTTGGGCCTAAGTCGAGCCTCAGTCTCTGTAGTGCATAGTAGTTACCCTATCAGTCCATTTGGGCCTAAGTCGAGCCTCAGTCACTGCAGTGTAAAGTAGTTACCCTATCAGTCCATTTGGGCCTAAGTCGAGCCTCAGTCACTGCAGTGCATAGTAGTTACCCTATCAGTCCATTTGGGCCTAAGTCGAGCCTCAGTCACTGTAGTGTAAAGTAGTTACCCTATCAGTCCATTTGGGCCTAAGTCGAGCCTCAGTCACTGTAGTGTAAAGTAGTTACCCTATCAGTCCATTTGGAACTTCAGAATCAAATCAAATGTTTTTCGTCACATGCACTGAATACAACAGGTGTAGTAGACCTTACAGTGAAATGCTGAATACAACAGGTGTAGTAGACCTTACAGTGAAATGCTGAATACAACAGGTGTAGTAGACCTTACAGTGAAATGCTGAATACAACAGGTGTAGTAGACCTTACAGTGAAATGCTGAATACAACAGGTGTAGTAGACCTTACAGTGAAATGCTGAATACAACAGGTGTAGTAGACCTTACAGTGAAATGCTGAATACAACAGGTGTAGTAGACCTTACAGTGAAATGCTGAATACAACAGGTGTAGTAGACCTTACAGTGAAATGCTGAATACAACAGATGTAGTAGACCTTACAGTGAAATGCTGAATACAACAGGTGTAGTAGACCTTACAGTGAAATGCTGAATACAACAGGTGTAGTAGACCTTACAGTGAAATGCTGAATACAACAGGTGTAGTAGACCTTACAGTGAAATGCTGAATACAACAGGTGTAGTAGACCTTACAGTGAAATGCTGAATACAACAGGTGTAGTAGCCCTTACAGTGAAATGCTGAATACAACAGGTGTAGTAGACCTTACAGTGAAATGCTGAATACAACAGGTGTAGTAGACCTTACAGTGAAATGCTGAAAACAACAGGTGTAGTAGACCTTACAGTGAAATGCTGAATACAACAGGTGTAGTAGACCTTACAGTGAAATGCTGAATACAACAGGTGTAGTAGACCTTACAGTGAAATGCTGAATACAAGCCCCTTAACCAACAATGCACTTTAAAAAATATGAATTCGAATTAGATTAAAGTTTTATAGAGTTAAAGTAATGTTAATTAATGTAGACCTAATATGAATTCATGAGTCATGTGTCAATTTATTGAGAAAGGGTGAGTCAACCCAGAAGGCCAAACTGATTGATTGTTTTTTCAATCTTCATTGATTAATAAAACTGGAAACACTTATCTCCCTCACTAGCTTTAAGCATCAGCTGTCAGAGCAGCTCACAGATTACTGCACCTGTACATAGCCCATCTATAATTTAGCCCAAACAACTACCTCTTTCCCTACTGTATTTATTTATTTAGTTCCTTTGCACCCCACTATTTCTATTTCAACTGTGCACATTCCTCCACTGCAAATCTACCATTCCAGTGTTTTACTTGCTATATTGTATTTACTTTGCCACCATGGCCTTTTTTTGCCTTTACCTCCCTTATCTCACCTCATTTGCTCACATCGTATATAGACTTGTTTATATACTGTATTATTGACTGTATGTTTGTTTTATTCCATGTGTAACTCTGTGTTGTTGTATGTGTCGAACTGCTTTGCTTTATCTTGGTCAGGTCGCAGTTGTAAATGAGAACGTGTTCTCAACTTGCCTACCTGGTTAAATAAAGGTTAAATAAAAATTAAAAATAAAGCAATGCAGTATGAAACTCGTTGTCTCCTTAATGCAGTGTGCTTGTATTAATCTCCCTTGTCTCCTTAATGCAGTGTGCTTGTATTAAACTCCCCTGTCTCCTTAATGCAGTGTGCTTGTATTAAACTCCCCTGTCTCCTTAATGCAGTGTGCTTGTATTAAACTCCCCTTGTCTCCTTAATGCAGTGTGCTTGTATTAAACTCCCCTGACTCCTTAATGCAGTGTGCTTGTATTAAACTCCCTTGTCTCCTTAATGCAGTGTGCTTGTATTAATCTCCCCTGTCTCCTTAATGCAGTGTGCTTGTATTAAACTCCCCTGTCTCCTTAATGCAGTGTGCTTGTATTAAACTCCCCTGTCTCCTTAATGCAGTGTGCTTGTATTAAACTCCCCTGTCTCCTTAATGTAGTGTGCTTGTATTAAACTCCCCTTGTCTCCTTAATGCAGTGTGCTTGTATTAAACTCCCCTGTCTCCTTAATGCAGTGTGCTTGTATTAATCTCCCTTGTCTCCTTAATGCAGTGTGCTTGTATTAAACTCCCCTGTCTCCTTAATGCAGTGTGCTTGTATTAAACTCCCCTGTCTCCTTAATGCAGTGTACTTGTATTAAACTCCCCTGTCTCCTTAATGCAGTGTGCTTGTATTAAACTCCCCTGTCTCCTTAATGCAGTGTGCTTGTATTAAACTCCCCTGTCTCCTTAATGCAGTGTGCTTGTATTAATCTCCCCTGTCTCCTTAATGCAGTGTACTTGTATTAAACTCCCCTGTCTCCTTAATGCAGTGTGCTTGTATTCAACTCCCTTGTCTCCTTAATGCAGTGTGCTTGTATTAAACTCCCTTGTCTCCTTAATGCAGTGTGCTTGTATTAAACTCCCCTGTCTCCTTAATGCAGTGTGCTTGTATTAAACTCCCCTGTCTCCTTAATGCAGTGTGCTTGTATTCAACTCCCCTGTCTCCTTAATGCAGTGTGCTTGTATTAAACTCCCCTGTCTCCTTAATGCAGTGTACTTGTATTAAACTCCCCTGTCTCCTTAATGCAGTGTGCTTGTATTAAACTCCCTTGTCTCCTTAATGCAGTGTGCTTGTATTAAACTCCCCTGTCTCCTTATTGCAGTGTGCTTGTATTAAACTCCCCTGTCTCCTTAATGCAGTGTGCTTGTATTAAACTCCCCTGTCTCCTTAATGCAGTGTGCTTGTATTAAACTCCCTTGTCTCCTTAATGCAGTGTGCTTGTATTAATCTCCCCTGCCTCCTTAATGCAGTGTGCTTGTATTAAACTCCCCTGTCTCCTTAATGCAGTGTGCTTGTATTAAACTCCCTTGTCTCCTTAATGCAGTGTGCTTGTATTAAACTCCCCTGTCTCCTTAATGCAGTGTGCTTGTATTAAACTCCCCTGACTCCTTAATGCAGTGTGCTTGTATTAATCTCCCCTGTCTCCTTAATGCAGTGTGCTTGTATTAATCTCCCCTGTCTCCTTAATGCAGTGTGCTTGTATTAAACTCCCCTGTCTCCTTAATGCAGTGTGCTTGTATTAATCTCCCCTGTCTCCTTAATGCAGTGTGCTTGTATTAAACTCCCCTGTCTCCTTAATGCAGTGTGCTTGTATTCAACTCCCCTGTCTCCTTAATGCAGTGTGCTTGTATTAATCTCCCCTGTCTCCTTAATGCAGTGTGCTTGTATTAAACTCCCCTGTCTCCTTAATGCAGTGTGCTTGTATTAATCTCCCCTGTCTCCTTAATGCAGTGTGCTTGTATTAAACTCCCCTGTCTCCTTAATGCAGTGTGCTTGTATTAAACTCCCCTGTCTCCTTAATGCAGTGTGCTTGTATTAAACTCCCCTGTCTCCTTAATGCAGTGTGCTTGTATTAAACTCCCCTGTCTCCTTAATGCAGTGTGCTTGTATTAAACTCCCCTGTCTCCTTAATGCAGTGTGCTTGTATTAAACTCCCCTGTCTCCTTAATGCAGTGTGCTTGTATTCAACTCCCCTGTCTCCTTAATGCAGTGTGCTTGTATTCAACTCCCCTGTCTCCTTAATGCAGTGTACTTGTATTAAACTCCCCTGTCTCCTTAATGCAGTGTACTTGTATTAAACTCCCTTGTCTCCTTAATGCAGTGTGCTTGTATTAAACTCCCTTGTCTCCTTAATGCAGTGTGCTTGTATTAAACTCCCCTGTCTCCTTAATGCAGTGTGCTTGTATTAAACTCCCCTGTCTCCTTAATGCAGTGTGCTTGTATTAAACTCCCTTGTCTCCTTAATGCAGTGTGCTTGTATTAAACTCCCCTGTCTCCTTAATGCAGTGTGCTTGTATTAAACTCCCCTGTCTCCTTAATGCAGTGTGCTTGTATTAAACTCCCCTGTCTCCTTAATGCAGTGTGCTTGTATTAAACTCCCCTTGTCTCCTTAATGCAGTGTGCTTGTATTAAACTCCCCTGTCTCCTTAATGCAGTGTGCTTGTATTAATCTCCCCTGTCTCCTTAATGCAGTGTGCTTGTATTAAACTCCCCTGTCTCCTTAATGCAGTGTGCTTGTATTAAACTCCCCTGTCTCCTTAATGCAGTGTGCTTGTATTAAACTCCCCTGTCTCCTTAATGCAGTGTGCTTGTATTAAACTCCCCTTGTCTCCTTAATGCAGTGTGCTTGTATTAAACTCCCCTGTCTCCTTAATGCAGTGTGCTTGTATTAAACTCCCCTTGACTCCTTAATGCAGTGTGCTTGTATTAAACTCCCCTTGTCTCCTTAATGCAGTGTGCTTGTATTAATCTCCCCTGTCTCCTTAATGCAGTGTGCTTGTATTAAACTCCCCTTGTCTCCTTAATGCAGTGTGCTTGTATTAAACTCCCTTGTCTCCTTAATGCAGGGTGCTTGTATTAAACTCCCCTTGTCTCCTTAATGCAGTGTACTTGTATTCAACTCCCCTGTCTCCTTTGATAGCGTTTGTGTTGTCCCATTCATATGAACTTCATTTGAACTCATAAGCCACGCTACCAGGTTATTGAACATCCTAAAAAGAACTCCCACGTCTGAGTTATGTTGTTTCACGTGTGAATAATGTGATTACTTCAGGGGGGGGGGGAAGAGAAACCTGAACACTGCTCTTACTAATGTCACTTATTTCATTCAACCTTATTAAACTCTACCCAAAACCTGTTGATTTAGAAGGTCCTGTGTAGATTGTATTTTCAACCAGCTTCTATCAGGAAATATCACAGTTCACACGTCACACTTTTTTACAGTGTTACTTTCATCAGCTGTTGTACAATATCATACAAAACACAGGAAAAACTGAATTTTGACTGCAGTGGGCCTTTAATAAAAATAAGTGATACTAGCGAGAGCAGTGTGCGGGTTTCTCTTTTCTCTGACGTTATTGAGAAGGGTTCAGCCAATTGATTGATAAAGCAGAGTCCACTTGGTCTCTTCTCCCAGGTTCCACCACTACAGACTGGCTGCGCTCCCTGCCCTGTCTCCATGGAGACCAGCTGCTACAGAGGGAGAGGAAGTTGGCCGAGGTGCAGACTCTGGTCCTAAAGGAGTGCCTGAGTAAGTACAACATCATATCTTATTCATCCTTTATTTAGCCAGGTAAGTCTCGTTGAGATAAAAAAAAAATTAAAAAAAGATTTTTCAAGCGGAATCATGTCTAACGCAGAATATATATTAAAATGTCTGTACTCGGCACACTCTTTCCATTTGCAGTGAGCTTTATTGCCACCAAATAGAGCCTAGTTAATGTATTTTTTAATTGCAGTTTATTTAATCAGCTATTTTATTGAGAACATTCTATTTGACAAAAAAAGCATATCTAGCATAGTTTAATAAAGCAAGTCAGTCTGTGTAGCAGCCAGACATGTAGGTGGTTCCTCCAGTATTAAAGTCAGTCTGTATCGTAGCCAGACAGGTAGGTGGTTCCTCCAGTATTAAAGTCAGTCTGTGTAGCAGCCAGACAGGTAGGTGGTTCCTCCAGTATTAAAGTCAGTCTGTATCGTAGCCAGACAGGTAGGTGGTTCCTCCAGTATTAAAGTCTGTGTAGCAGCCAGACAGGTAGGTGGTTCCTCCAGTATTAAAGTCAGTCTGTATCGTAGCCAGACAGGTAGGTGGTTCCTCCAGTATTAAAGTCAGTCTGTGTAGCAGCCAGACAGGTAGGTGGTTCCTCCAGTATTAAAGTCAGTCTGTGTAGCAGCCAGACAGGTAGGTGGTTCCTCCAGTATTAAAGTCAGTCTGTATCGTAGCCAGACAGGTAGGTGGTTCCTCCAGTATTAAAGTCAGTCTGTATCGCAGCCAGACAGGTAGGTGGTTCCTCCAGTATTAAAGTCAGTCTGTGTAGCAGCCAGACAGGTAGGTGGTTCCTCCAGTATTAAAGTCAGTCTGTGTAGCAGCCAGACAGGTAGGTGGTTCCTCCAGTATTAAAGTCAGTCTGTATCGCAGCCAGACAGGTAGGTGGTTCCTCCAATATTAAAGTCAGTCTGTGTAGCAGCCAGACAGGTAGGTGGTTCCTCCAGTATTAAAGTCAGTCTGTATCGCAGCCAGACAGGTATGTGGTTCCTCCAGTATTAAAGTCACTCTGTATCGTAGCCAGACAGGTAGGTGGTTCCTCCAGTATTAAAGTCAGTCTGTATCGCAGCCAGACAGGTAGGTGGTTCCTCCAGTATTAAAGCCAGTCTGTATCGCAGCCAGACAGGTAGGTGGTTCCTCCAGTATTAAAGTCACTCTGTATCGTAGCCAGACAGGTAGGTGTTTCCTCCAGTATTAAAGTCAGTCTGTATCGTAGCCAGACAGGTAGGTGGTTCCTCCAGTATTCAACATCCAATAACATGAAGCAGCCTCACGCTACAGAAACCTGAGTCTCCAGCCCTTATGGGCCATCCTTGCTCGGACAAGGCTACGTACTGACTACTTACTCTCGTTATTCCATATTGAATAGGACGTAGAGAAGAGGCAGAGAAGCCAGCTTCAATACCAGTCAATGACCTGAAGATCTTGCTCAGCCTGGCCAGAGAACAGTACCTCAAGATGCATGACTCTACCCTGCCTAAAGCCTCTACCTTGCCTAAAGACTCCAGTCTGCCCCGAGTTGAGCCCTGTGGAGCAGAGGAGGTGAACCTCACTACGAAGACTACAGGTATTCTGCTGTTCCAGTCCCTCCTTACTCCCCGTAACACAGCTCATTAACTTTTACAGTGCGTTCAGGAAGTATTCAGACCACTTAACTTTTTCCACATTTTGTTACGTTACAGCCTTATTCTAAAATGGATTCAATAGTTTTTTCCCCTCATCAATCTGTACACAATAACCCACAATGACAAAGCAAAACGTTTTTTTTTAGAAATGTTTGCTAATTTATTTAAAAAAACACACACAAAAAAACAGATATCACATTTACGTAAGTATTCAGACCCTTAACTCAGTACTTTGTTGAAGCACCTTTGACAGCGATTACAGCCTTGAGTCTTATTGGGTATGACGCTACAAGCTTGGCACACCTGTATTTGGGGAGTTTCTCCCATTCTTCTCTGCAGATCCTCTCAAGCTCTGTCAGGTTGGATGGGGAGTGTCGCTGCACAGCTATTTTCAGGTCTCTCCAGAGATGTTCGATCAGGTTAAAGTCTGGGCTCTGGCTGGGCCATTCAAGGAAACTCTGAGACTTGTCCCGAAGCCACTCCTGCATTGTCTTGGCTGTGTGCTTAGGGTCGTTGTCCTGTTGGAAGGTGAACCTTCCCCCCCAGTCTGAGGTCCTGAGCTCTCTTGAGCAGATTTTCATCAAGAATCTCTCTGTACTTTGCTCTGTTCATCTATCCCTCGATCCTAACTAGTCTCCCAGTCCCTGCCGCTGAAAAACATCCCCACTGCATGATGCTGCCACCACCATGCTTCACTGTAGGGATGGTGACAGGTTTCCTCCAGACGTGAGGTTTTGCATTCAGGCCAAAGAGTTCAATCTTGGTTTTCATCAGACCAGAGAATCTTGTTTCTCATGGTTTGAGAGTCATTTAGGTGCCTTTTGGCCACACTATTATAAAGGCTTGATTGGGGGAGTGCTGCGGAGATGGTTGTCCTTATGAAAGATTCTCCCATCTCCACAGAGAAACTCTGAAGCTCTGTCAGAGAGACCATTGGGTTCTTGGTCACCTCCCTGACCAAGGCCCTTGCTCATTTTGGCTGGGTGGCCAGCTCTAGGAAGAGTCTTGGTGCTTCCGAACTTCTTCCATTTAAGAGTGATGGAGGCCATGGTGTTCTTGGGGGCCTTCAATGCTGCAGAAATGTTTTGGTACCCTTCCTCAGATTTGTGCCTCGACACAATCCTGTCTCGGAGCTCTACAGACAATTCCTTTGACCTCATGGCTTGGTTTTTGCTCTGACATGCACTGTCAACTGTAGGACCTTTATATAGATAGCTGTGTGCCTTTCCAAATGATGTCCAATCAATTGAATTTAACACAAGTGGACTCCAATCAAGTTGTAGAAACATCTCAAGGATGATCAATGGAAACAGGATGCACCTGAACTCAATTTCGAAGTCTCATAGCAAAGGGTCTGAATACTTGTAAGGTATTTCTGTTTTTTATTTTTTATATTTTTTATACATTTGGCACAAAAAAAAACTTTACTTGTTTTCGCTTTGTCATTATTGGGTATTGATAAAAAAAATTAAAAAAAATAGAATGAGGCTGTAACGTAACAAAATGTGGAAAAAGTCAAGGGGTCTGAACACTTTCTGAACACACTGTATTTGCCATCTCTAAAACGGACTCCTTCTAGAAACCTTGACTGATAAAACAAAAATGACTCTTTCCCCATTCCAATGTAGAGTTCATTAAACACTCCCAACATGCTGATTGGCCAGAGAGAAGTGTTCTGCAGAACTATGAGAACCTCCAGAGGACTCGTCAGAAGCTGAGGTAAACTCGAATAATGCTCTTCACATCGGTACACACATCTCTCTTCCGTCAACAATAAGCAAGCAAGGTGGCTTATGGGAATAGAGAGACCGACGGTATCTTTGGTTCCACACACGTGACTAATTTAACCGTCTCATCTTTGGTCTCCTCCCTTCACAGGTTTGGTCTGCTGTCTGGCAGCTCATCTGACTGTCTGCTGGGGCCTAAAGACGTCCAGGGCCAGAGAACCACCTCAGCCTTGCTGGATGCCAAAGAGCTGCTTAGACACTTCACACCAGACGGCCTGCCCACCGGAGATCTGCAGCCTCTATTAGTCCAGAGACTAGGGTAACTCTGTTAGTCTGGAGACTAGGGTAACTCTGTTAGTCTGGAGACTAGGGTAACTCTGTTAGTCTGGAGACTAGGGTAACTCTGTTAGTCTGGAGACTAGGGTAACTCTGTTAGTCTGGAGACGTCTGGAGACTAGGGTAACTCTATTAGTCTGGAGACTAGGGTAACTCTATTAGTCTGGAGACTAGGGTAACTCTGTTAGTCTGGAGACTAGGGTAACTCTGTTAGTCTGGAGACTAGGGTAACTCTGTTAGTCTGGAGACTAGGGTAACTCTGTTAGTCCGGAGACTAGGGTAACTCTGTTAGTCTGGAGACTAGGGTAACTCTGTTAGTCCGGAGACTAGGGTAACTCTGTTAGTCCGGAGACTAGGGTAACTCTGTTAGTCCGGAGACTAGGGTAACTCTGTTAGTCTGGAGACTAGGGTAACTCTGTTAGTCTGGAGACTAGGGTAACTCTGTTAGTCTGGAGACTAGGGTAACTCTGTTAGTCTGGAGACTAGGGTAACTCTGTTAGTCTGGAGACTAGGGTAACTCTGTTAGTCTGGAGACTAGGGTAACTCTGTTAGTCTGGAGACTAGGGTAACTCTGTTAGTCCGGAGACTAGGGTAACTCTGTTAGTCCGGAGACTAGGGTAACTCTGTTAGTCTGGAGACTAGGGTAACTCTGTTAGTCTGGAGACTAGGGTAACTCTGTTAGTCTGGAGACTAGGGTAACTCTGTTAGTCTGGAGACTAGGGTAACTCTGTTAGTCCGGAGACTAGGGTAACTCTGTTAGTCTGGAGACTAGGGTAACTCTGTTAGTCTGGAGACTAGGGTAACTCTGTTAGTCCGGAGACTAGGGTAACTCTGTTAGTCCGGAGACTAGGGTAACTCTGTTAGTCTGGAGACTAGGGTAACTCTGTTAGTCTGGAGACTAGGGTAACTCTGTTAGTCCGGAGACTAGGGTAACTCTGTTAGTCTGGAGACTAGGGTAACTCTGTTAGTCTGGAGACTAGGGTAACTCTTTTAGTCTGGAGACTAGGGTAACTCTATTAGTCTGGAGACTAGGGTAACTCTATTAGTCTGGAGACTAGGGTAACTCTATTAGTCTGGAGACTAGGGTAACTCTATTAGTCTGGAGACTAGGGTAACTCTGTTAGTCTGGAGACTAGGGTAACTCTGTTAGTCTGGAGACTAGGGTAACTCTGTTAGTCTGGAGACTAGGGTAACTCTGTTAGTCTGGAGACTAGGGTAACTCTGTTAGTCTGGAGACTAGGGTAACTCTATTAGTCTGGAGACTAGGATACCTCTGTTAGTCTGGAGACTAGGGTAACTCCGTTAGTCTGGAGACTAGGGTAACTCTGTTAGTCCGGAGACTAGGGTAACTCTGTTAGTCTGGAGACTAGGGTAACTCTGTTAGTCTGGAGACTAGGGTAACTCTGTTAGTCCGGAGACTAGGGTACCTCTGTTAGTCTGGAGACTAGGGTAACTCTGTTAGTCTGGAGACTAGGGTAACTCTGTTAGTCTGGAGACTAGGGTAACTCTGTTAGTCTGTTAGTCCGGAGACTAGGGTAACTCTGTTAGTCTGGAGACTAGGGTAACTCTGTTAGTCCGGAGACTAGGGTAACTCTGTTAGTCCGGAGACTAGGGTAACTCTGTTAGTCTGGAGACTAGGGTAACTCTGTTAGTCTGGAGACTAGGGTAACTCTGTTAGTCTGGAGACTAGGGTAACTCTATTAGTCTGGAGACTAGGGTAACTCTGTTAGTCTGGAGACTAGGGTAACTCTATTAGTCTGGAGACTAGGGTAACTCTGTTAGTCTGGAGACTAGGGTAACTCTGTTAGTCCGGAGACTAGGGTAACTCTGTTAGTCCGGAGACTAGGGTAACTCTGTTAGTCCGGAGACTAGGGTAACTCTGTTAGTCCGGAGACTAGGGTAACTCTGTTAGTCCGGAGACTAGGGTAACTCTGTTAGTCCGGAGACTAGGGTAACTCTGTTAGTCCGGAGACTAGGGTAACTCTGTTAGTCCGGAGACTAGGGTAACTCTATTAGTCTGGAGACTAGGGTAACTCTATTAGTCCGAAGACTAGGGTAACTCTGTTAGTCTGGAGACTAGGGTAACTCCATTAGTCCGAAGACTAGGGTAACTCTGTTAGTCCAGAGACTAGGGTAACTCTGTTAGTCCAGAGACTAGGGTAACTCTGTTAGTCTGGAGACTAGGGTAACTCTGTTAGTCTGGAGACTAGGGTAACTCTATTAGTCTGGAGACTAGGGTAACTCTATTAGTCTGGAGACTAGGGTAACTCTATTAGTCTGGAGACTAGGGTAACTCTATTAGTCTGGAGACTAGGGTAACTCTATTAGTCTGGAGACTAGGGTAACTCTTTTAGTCTGGAGACTAGGGTAACTCTGTTAGTCTGGAGACTAGGGTAACTCTGTTAGTCTGGAGACTAGGGTAACTCTGTTAGTCTGGAGACTAGGGTAACTCTGTTAGTCTGGAGACTAGGGTAACTCTATTAGTCTGGAGACTAGGATACCTCTGTTAGTCTGGAGACTAGGGTAACTCCGTTAGTCTGGAGACTAGGGTAACTCTGTTAGTCCGGAGACTAGGGTAACTCTGTTAGTCTGGAGACTAGGGTAACTCTGTTAGTCTGGAGACTAGGGTAACTCTGTTAGTCCGGAGACTAGGGTACCTCTGTTAGTCTGGAGACTAGGGTAACCCTGTTAGTCTGGAGACTAGGGTAACTCTATTAGTCCGGAGACTAGGGTAACTCTGTTAGTCTGGAGACTAGGGTAACTCTGTTAGTCTGGAGACTAGGGTAACTCTGTTAGTCCGGAGACTAGGGTACCTCTGTTAGTCTGGAGACTAGGGTAACTCTGTTAGTCTGGAGACTAGGGTAACTCTGTTAGTCTGGAGACTAGGGTAACTCTAGAGAGTTGTTCAGTTCAGATACTGTTCAGTTCAGATACTGTTCAGTTCAGGTACTTTAGGAAGTTGTTCAAAGGCATTGTGGTTTGACTCATTCTCTCTCTGCTACAGAAAGTTGTCTAACGTATTTAGATATACAACAGCCTCTCAGCCTCTGGTCAATTTATATGTGTCTGAGTGCTCCAAAGTAGTTAACACTAACCGGGAGGAAGAGCAGCTCCATCTTGTCGAGGTTGAGCTTGAGGTGGTGAACCGACATCCAAGCTGAGATATCTGCCGGGCACGCAGAGATGGGTGTCAGGAGGAGGGAAGGAGAAAAGTAGCTGAGTGTCATCGTCATAGCAGTGATAGGAGAGACCAGGATATGACGGAGCCGAGTGACTTGGTGTATAGAGAGAAGAGGGCCTAGAACCGAGCCTTGGGGGACACCAGTAGATGAGAGTACGCATCATATCGAAAGTAAACTTGGAGTCAGGCGATGATATGTTGTGTGGTCCTCCCACTACGACTTGGGTAAACCATGCAGTTTATTAAGCTACAGATGAAATAAATTATGATGATGAACTTCACAGGGGTGGTTAAAGTGCACGGTGATGACACGGATAGAACAGTGAGTCAAATATTTCACTGGATGGAGAAATCTGAAGCATCCGGTTGGCATTTCCGCTCACTACCGAATATGGTGATGAGAGGAAGCCCAGTGGCCGTCGGTGGGGAATATGGAGCAAGACGGATTTTGGCCGATTATTCTGCAAATTTTCCTCATCAATGAAACATTTGATCTCAATACAGTTTTCTGTTCACAAAACTAGAATCTGTTATGAACAGAGTGGACTACGTTTAGTAGACTTTGCCCTTTGCCAAATATATATATTTGTTTGCGTTGTTTAGAAGGAGTGCAAGGGTGAATTGACTTATTGCGTACGCCTACTTCACAAAGTAGGCGTTCCCTAACGGAAATATGCAAATACATGCTAGAACACACCAATGGGCTCTCGCTTAGCTCATCCTTGGCTCTGCCCACCTCCTTGCTTGTTCTGCCCACTACGATTAATTTGCTCCCATTGGAAACGACAGGCGGCGTCTATCTTCAGTTAGTTATACAAATCTTTGGTGATGAGCTTGATGCTCCTTTCCAATAAATATCTATGGTCTTGTTCTGGTGACGTGATGATCGACGCTTGACTGCTGATTTGAGAAATATAAATATTCTCGCTGTTATCCATAATGATCTCATCATGTAGACTAGTCTACCCACACAGCTGTTGGCTAGAGCGTACGTTCATACTAAGACCAGAATAGGCACGTCTGCTGTTTAAAACAGTTTTTGTGACAGAAACTGATCAGTAGAGTTGAAAATACGATGGAAACACATTGAACTTTAGATTTTTATTCGGTACATGAAAAGTTAAGAGAAAAATTACATTTTATGTGCACTACATCACCACGTACTGATGTTTATCCACAACAAGTCGGGTTGGTGGAAACATCACTGGTGGGAGAATGCGCATATTTTCTTAATGTGGATTTTAAAATATTCGCATGAAAATCTGGATGGAAACCCATCTGTCTGACCCCCCCCCTCCAATATGTCTGACCCCCCCCCCCCCCCTCAATCTGTCTGCCCCCCCCCCTCAATCTGACTGACCCCCGCCAATCTGACTAAAGTCTATGAAATTAAATTTCAGGCTTCTAATATGGATGTAGAAATGTGTTCTGGCGCTTCAGTGTGACTCTGGACAAATCAGTTTTGTCACCGTCTGAAACTGGAATGCCCCCCCCCCCAAAAAAAAAAGGTGGCGTCAACATGTTGAATCATCTGTTTGTAACTTTCTCTTCCCCCGAGGAGAAACCACTCCATTCAGCAGACAACCATTCAGTTAGGATGTTTCAGACACCATGTAGCGACGATGATTTCATGTGGCTGTCTACCTCTGATATGCATTCGAATCAAGACGTTTTCGCCTAATTGAATTCCTCTGATTTATAAAGAGCCTTTATCGGACAGTGCTCTTACAGAAGGCAGAGAAGAATATTAGTAATTAGTAATTTATGTTCATTAAAAGAAACTCAATTAAGAAGCGTTCTAGACATTCAAGCTGTCAGTTCATTAGGAAGTTGTTTTACACACTTCATCAGTTTGGGTGCAGAGGACAGGAGAGTTTACTTTCACTTCAGATCGCTGCAGTACTGTGTGTTCTTCTCTGCAGTACTGTGTGTTCTTCTCTGCAGTACTGTGTGTTCTTCTCTGCAGTACGGTGTGTTCTTCTCTGCAGTACGGTGTGTTCTTCTCTGCAGTACTGTGTGTTCTTCGCTGCGGTACTGTGTGTTCTTCGCTGCAGTACGGTGTGTTCTTCTCTGCAGTACTGTGTGTTCTTCGCTGCGGTACTGTGTGTTCTTCTCTGCAGTACGGTGTGTTCTTCTCTGCAGTACTGTGTGTTCTTCGCTGCGGTACTGTGTGTTCTTCGCTGCGGTACTGTGTGTTCTTCACTGCAGTACTGTGTGTTCTTCACTGTAGTACTGTGTGTTCTTCGCTGCGGTACTGTGTGTTCTTCGCTGCGGTACTGTGTGTTCTTCACTGCAGTACTGTGTGTTCTTCACTGTAGTACTGTGTGTTCTTCGCTGCGGTACTGTGTGTTCTTCACTGCAGTACTGTGTGTTCTTCGCTGCAGTACTGTGTGTTCTTCTCTGCAGTACTGTGTGTTCTTCTCTGCAGTACTGTGTGTTCTTCTCTGCAGTACGGTGTGTTCTTCTCTGCAGTACGGTGTGTTCTTCGCTGCGGTACTGTGTGTTCTTCGCTGCGGTACTGTGTGTTCTTCACTGCAGTACTGTGTGTTCTTCACTGTAGTACTGTGTGTTCTTCGCTGCGGTACTGTGTGTTCTTCGCTGCGGTACTGTGTGTTCTTCACTGCAGTACTGTGTGTTCTTCACTGTAGTACTGTGTGTTCTTCGCTGCGGTACTGTGTGTTCTTCACTGCAGTACTGTGTGTTCTTCGCTGCAGTACTGTGTGTTCTTCTCTGCAGTACTGTGTGTTCTTCTCTGCAGTACTGTGTGTTCTTCTCTGCAGTACTGTGTGTTCTTCACTGCAGTACTGTGTGTTCTTCTCTGCAGTACGGTGTGTTCTTCACTGCAGTAGTGTGTGTTCTTCACTGCAGTACTGTGTGTTCTTCTCCGCAGTACTGTGTGTTCTTCTCCACAGCTCCTGTACAATAATGTGTCTCTGTGTGTTTCCAGGGGAAATACATTCCAGATGTCTCCAGACTTGACCCCCAGGAAAGTGACCCAGATCCCCTTCAGCCAAGCAGCCAGCTCCCACTACCATGGACTAGAGTAGGTGTCTTTACACATACAGGACACTACCATGGACTATACATACAGGACACTACCATGAACTATACATACAGGACACTACCATGAACTATACATACAGGACACTACCATGAACTATACATACAGGACACTACCATGGACTATACATACAGGACACTACCATGGACTAGAGTAGGTGTCTTTATTCATACAGGACACTACCATGGACTATACATACAGGACACTACCATGAACTATACATACAGGACACTACCATGGACTATACATACAGGACACTACCATGGACTAGAGTAGGTGTCTTCATACATACAGGACACTACCATGGACTATACATACAGGACCCTACCATGGACTATACATACAGGACACTACCATGGACTATACATACAGGACACTACCATGGACTAGAGTAGGTGTCTTCATACATACAGGACACTACCATGGACTATACATACAGGACCCTACCATGGACTATACATACAGGACCCTACCATGGACTATACATACAGGACCCTACCATGGACTATACATACAGGACCCTACCATGGACTATACATACAGGACCCTACCATGGACTATACATACAGGACCCTACCATGGACTATACATACAGGAACCTACCATGGACTATACATACAGGAACCTACCATGGACTATACATACAGGACACTACCGTGGACTATACATACAGGACCCTACCGTGGACTATACATACAGGACACTACCATGGACTATACATACAGGACACTACCATGGACTAGAGTAGGTGTCTTTATACATACAGGACACTACCATGGACTATACATACAGGACACTACCATGGACTATACATACAGGACACTACCACTACCATAGGTTAATCTTTATTTTTTAATTTAACGTTTATTTAACTAGGCAAGTCAGTTAAGAACAAATTCTTATTTACAATGACGGCCTACCAGGGAACAGTGGGTTAACTGCCTTGTTCAGGGGCAGAGCGACAGATTTGTACCTTGTCAGCTCGGTGATTTCCATCCAGCAACCTTTCGGTTACTGACCCGACTCTCTAACCGCCGCCCTAATCGACACATGAACCTATCCACCTCTTAGGTTAGAGTACTGAGGGCCTGACCACATGAACCTATCCGCCTCTTAGGGTAGAGTACTGAGGGCCTGACGACAGGAACCTATCCACCTCTTAGGGTAGAGTACTGAGGGCCTGACGACAGGAACCTATCCACCTCTTAGGGTAGAGTACTGAGGGCCTGACGACAGGAACCTATCCACCTCTTAGGGTAGAGTACTGAGGGCCTGACCACATGAACCTATCCACCTCTTAGGGTAGAGTACTGAGGGCCTGACGACAGGAACCTATCCACCTCTTAGGGTAGAGTACTGAGGGCCTGACGACATGAACCTATCCACCTCTTAGGGTAGAGTACTGAGGGCCTGACGACAGGAACCTATCCACCTCTTAGGGTAGAGTACTGAGGGCCTGACGACAGGAACCTATCCACCTCTTAGGGTAGAGTACTGAGGGCCTGACCACATGAACCTATCCACCTCTTAGGGTAGAGTACTGAGGGCCTGACGACAGGAACCTATCCACCTCTTAGGGTAGAGTACTGAGGGCCTGACGACAGGAACCTATCCACCTCTTAGGGTAGAGTACTGAGGGCCTGACGACAGGAACCTATCCACCTCTTAGGGTAGAGTACTGAGGGCCTGACGACAGGAACCTATCCACCTCTTAGGGTAGAGTACTGAGGGCCTGACGACAGGAACCTATCCACCTCTTAGGGTAGAGTACTGTATCTCCCTGGTCCAGACCTGTCTCTGTGTTGAATCACTAAGCTCTCTCTTCTCCCTGGTCCAGACCTGTCTCTGTGTTGAATCACTAAGCTCTCTCTTCTCCCTGGTCCAGACCTGTCTCTGTGTTGAATCACTAAGCTCTCTCTTCTCCCTGGTCCAGACCTGTCTCTGTGTTGAATCACTAAGCTCTCTCTTCTCCCTGGTCCAGACTAACCCCCTATGTCTCTGTGTCCTGGCTCACTGTCTGACCCCCTCTGTATCTGTGTCCTGGCTCACTGTCTGACCCCTCTGTCTCTGTGTCCTGGCTCACTGTCTGACCCCTCTGTCTCTGTGTCCTGGCTCACTGTCTGACCCCCTCTGTATCTGTGTCCTGGCTCACTGTCTGACCCCCTCTGTATCTGTGTCCTGGCTCACTGTCTGACCCCTCTGTCTCTGTGTCCTGGCTCACAGTCAGCTCTTCTTCTCTCTGGACAAGTTCTGCCGACTCATGAGAGAGACCCATCTCGTTCTGATGCTAATTTAGTCCTGATCTCAGTTTTTTATCTATGATTAACTACTACCTTATTGGCTATATATTTCGCCAGACTGGTCTATGTTTTGAATCACTCATTTCTTGACCCTACCCAGGTTCTGTCTGGACGAGCAGGGACACAAGGCCTTGGACCGGGACCAGGGCTTCGTCCGGCTGCAGTCTCGTCTGATTCGCTACGAGACCCAGACCACCTGCTCCAAGGAACCTTGTCCCGTCCCCTTCGCCTTAAGCCCCGCCCCCTCGCCGGCCGTGCTGTCTGAACCAGGAAGTGTCCCGGACGGAGAGGCCCTCCTCAACTCTGACCTGCCCAGGATCAAGAGACGATCCTGGGATACAGACGCCACCCACCCCCATAAGAGGTTAGTGAGGTTTGTATGGTCCTCTGGAGCTCAGTTGGTAGAGCATGGCTCTTGCAACGCCAGGATAGGGGGTTTAATTCCTGGAGCCACCTATACATAAAACAAATGTTTGCACAATAAGTCGCTTTGGATAAAAGTCTGTTAAATGGCACATTAGAGGCATCATGTTCTATATAGGCAAAGGGTCCGTACATACATCCTGTGGTTTAGAGCAGGTGCTGGAGGTCAAAGGTTACGTACATACATCCTGTGGTTTAGAGCAGGTGCTAGAGGTCAAAGGTTACGTACATACATCCTGTGGTTTAGAGCAAGTGCTAGAGGTCAAAGGTTACGTACATACATCCTGTGGTTTAGAGCAGGTGCTGGAGGTCAAAGGTTACGTACATACATCCTGTGGTTTAGAGCAGGTGCTGGAGGTCAAAGGTTACGTACATACATCCTGTGGTTTAGAGCAGGTGCTAGAGGTCAAAGGTTACGTACATACATCCTGTGGTTTAGAGCAAGTGCTAGAGGTCAAAGGTTACGTACATACATCCTGTGGTTTAGAGCAGGTGCTGGAGGTCAAAGGTTACGTACATACATCCTGTGGTTTAGAGCAGGTGCTGGAGGTCAAAGGTTACGTACATACATCCTGTGGTTTAGAGCAGGTGCTGGAGGTCAAAGGTTACGTACATACATCCTGTGGTTTAGAGCAGGTGCTGGAGGTCAAAGGTTACGTACATACATCCTGTGGTTT
This sequence comes from Oncorhynchus clarkii lewisi, assembly GCF_045791955.1. Lineage (NCBI taxonomy): Eukaryota > Metazoa > Chordata > Actinopteri > Salmoniformes > Salmonidae > Oncorhynchus > Oncorhynchus clarkii. The sequence goes on along the minus strand of NW_027257982.1, from coordinate 212,722 downwards.
AGAGCAGGTGCTGGAGGTCAAAGGTTACGTACATACATCCTGTGGTTTAGAGCAGGTGCTGGAGGTCAAAGGTTACGTACATACATCCTGTGGTTTAGAGCAGGTGCTAGAGGTCAAAGGTTACGTACATACATCCTGTAGTTTAGAGCAGGTGCTAGAGGTCAAAGGTTACGTACATACATCCTGTGGTTTAGAGCAGGTGCTAGAGGTCAAAGACTATATTCAACAGAAGGTGTTGTTGTTTTTTACTCTGCAGACTGATTGAAGCTCCCATCTGTGTTATTGAAACAGCGTTTCCAGCCTTAGGTTACCTAAAGTGGAACTAGGTTTGAAACCTTGTAACAATAAACTTCGTAGGGGAATAGATTACAATGTGATAGTCTTCTACTGCTAGGTTGTATTTGGCCACCCACTATCTCTACTCGTTACATTTAATCTTGGGATGTTTGCAAGTCTCAGTATATTTGTTCATCAAATGCCAGATTTTACACACAGATATTTCACAGGATGAATAAATGAGAAGCATTCGATTGGCTTTTCCACTCACAACCAAATATGGTGATGAGAGGAAGCCCATTGGCCGGCGGAGGGGAAAGATGGAGCGAGATGGATTTTAGCCGACATTCTGTTTCATTTTTTTCATCGATGAAACATTTAATCTCGATACAGTTTTCTGCTCCCAAAACTAGAATCTGTTATGAACAGAGTGGACTACGTTTAGTTGACTTTACTCTTTGACAAAGTTTTTTAAAAATGACATTGTTTAGAAGGAGTGCAAAGGAGAATTTAGTTATTGCTCACACGCACTTCACAAAGTAGACGTTCCCTAATGGAAATGTTCCCTTTGATCAGAAACAACAGGGTTTCTCTGTTCTCTTTGATGATCAGAAACAACAGGGTTTCTCTGTTCTCTTTGATGATCAGAAACAACAGGGTTTCTCTGTTCTCTTAAATCAGAAACAACAGGGTTTCTCTGTTCCCTTAAATCAGAAACAACAGGATTTCTCTGTTCTCTTAAATCAGAAACAGCAGGGTTTCTCTGTTCTCTTTGATCAGAAACAGCAGGGTTTCTCTGTTCTCTTTGACCAGAAACAGCAGGGTTTCTCTGTTCTCTTTGATCAGAAACAACAAGATTTCTCTGTTCTCTTTAATCAGAAACAACAGGATTTCTCTGTTCTCTTTGATCAGAAACAGCAGGGTTTCTCTGTTCTCTTTGATGATCAGAAACAGCAGGGTTTCTCTGTTCTCTTTGATCAGAAACAACAGGATTTCTCTGTTCTCTTTGACCAGAAACAGCAGGATTTCTCTGTTCTCTTTGATCAGAAACAACAAGATTTCTCTGTTCTCTTTAATCAGAAACAACAGGATTTCTCTGTTCTCTTTGACCAGAAACAACAGGATTTATCTGTTCTCTTTAATCAGAAACAACAGGATTTCTCTGTTCTCTTTGATCAGAAACAACAGGATTTCTCTGTTCCCTTTGACCAGAAACAACAGGATTTCTCTGTTCTCTTTAATCAGAAACAACAGGATTTCTCTGTTCTCTTTAATCAGAAACAACAGGATTTATCTGTTCCCTTTGACCAGAAACAACAGGATTTCTCTGTTCTCTTTAATCAGAAACAACAGGATTTATCTGTTCTCTTTGATCAGAAACAACAGGATTTATCTGTTCTCTTTGATCAGAAACAACAGGATTTCTCTGTTCCCTTTGACCATAAACAGCAGGATTTATCTTCTTCTTTCTAGGCTCATCAATGTTTTATCTTGGTTGTTGTTTCCATGCCCCCTGGGTTAACACCAGTCATTCAGTCATGTTCATCTATAGATTAGTCCCTAGAGAGGCGCTGTCAGATCTGAGGACATCAGGATTATTTCTCATATGGATTTCAGCCTAACAGTAGTTAACATCAAGCTGAAATGGGTTTCAACCTAACAGTAGTTAACATCAAGCTGAAATGGGTTTCAACCTAACAGTAGTTAACATCAAGCTGAAATGGGTTTCAACCTAACAGTAGTTAACATCAAGCTGAAATGGGTTTCAACCTAACAGTAGTTAACATCAAGCTGAAATGGGTTCCGACCTAACAGTAGTTAACATCAAGCTGAAATGGGTTTCGACCTAACAGTAGTTAACATCAAGCTGAAATGGGTTTTGACCTAACAGTAGTTAACATCAAGCTGAAATGGGTTTCGCCTAACAGTAGTTAACATCAAGCTGAAATGGGTTTCAACCTAACAGTAGTTAACATCAAGCTGAAATGGGTTTCAACCTAACAGTAGTTAACATCAAGCTGAAATGGGTTTCAACCTAACAGTAGTTAACATCAAGCTGAAATGGGTTTCAACCTAACAGTAGTTAACATCAAGCTGAAATGGGTTTCGCCTAACAGTAGTTAACATCAAGCTGAAATGGGTTTCAACCTAACAGTAGTTAACATCAAGCTGAAATGGGTTTCAACCTAACAGTAGTTAACATCAAGCTGAAATGGGTTCCGACCTAACAGTAGTTAACATCAAGCTGAAATGGGTTTCGACCTAACAGTAGTTAACATCAAGCTGAAATGGGTTTCGACCTAACAGTAGTTAACATCAAGCTGAAATGGGTTTCGCCTAACAGTAGTTAACATCAAGCTGAAATGGGTTTCAACCTAACAGTAGTTAACATCTAGCTGAAATGGGTTTCAACCTAACAGTAGTTAACATCAAGCTGAAATGGGTTTCAACCTAACAGTAGTTAACATCAAGCTGAAATGGGTTTCAACCTAACAGTAGTTAACATCAAGCTGAAATGGGTTTCAACCTAACAGTAGTTAACATCAAGCTGAAATGGGTTTCAACCTAACAGTAGTTAACATCAAGCTGAAATGGGTTTCGACCTAACAGTAGTTAACATCAAGCTGAAATGGGTTCCGACCTAACAATGGTTAACATCAAGCTGAAATGGGTTTCGACCTAACAGTAGTTAACATCAAGCTGAAATGGGTTTCGACCTAACAGTAGTTAACATCAAGCTGAAATGGGTTTCGCCTAACAGTAGTTAACATCAAGCTGAAATGGGTTTCAACCTAACAGTAGTTAACATCAAGCTGAAATGGGTTTCAACCTAACAGTAGTTAACATCAAGCTGAAATGGGTTTCAACCTAACAGTAGTTAACATCAAGCTGAAATGGGTTTCAACCTAACAGTAGTTAACATCAAGCTGAAATGGGTTTCGCCTAACAGTAGTTAACATCAAGCTGAAATGGGTTTCAACCTAACAGTAGTTAACATCAAGCTGAAATGGGTTTCAACCTAACAGTAGTTAACATCAAGCTGAAATGGGTTTCGCTTAACAGTAGTTAACATCAAGCTAAACAGTAGTTGGGTTTCGCCTAACAGTAGTTAACATCAAGCTGAAATGGGTTTCGCCTAACAGTAGTTAACATCAAGCTGAAATGGGTTTCGCTTAACAGTAGTTAACATCAAGCTGAAATGGGTTTCACCTAACAGTAGTTAACATCAAGCTGAAATGGGTTTCAACCTAACAGTAGTTAACATCAAGCTGAAATGGGTTTCAACCTAACAGTAGTTAACATCAAGCTGAAATGGGTTTCAACCTAACAGTAGTTAACATCAAGCTGAAATGGGTTTCGACCTAACAGTAGTTAACATCAAGCTGAAATGGGTTCCGACCTAACAATGGTTAACATCAAGCTGAAATGGGTTTTGACCTAACAGTAGTTAACATCAAGCTGAAATGGGTTTCGACCTAACAGTAGTTAACATCAAGCTGAAATGGGTTTCGCCTAACAGTAGTTAACATCAAGCTGAAATGGGTTTCAACCTAACAGTAGTTAACATCAAGCTGAAATGGGTTTCAACCTAACAGTAGTTAACATCAAGCTGAAATGGGTTTCAACCGAACAGTAGTTAACATCAAGCTGAAATGGGTTTCGCCTAACAGTAGTTAACATCAAGCTGAAATGGGTTTCAACCTAACAGTAGTTAACATCAAGCTGAAATGGGTTTCAACCTAACAGTAGTTAACATCAAGCTGAAATGGGTTTCGCTTAACAGTAGTTAACATCAAGCTGAAATGGGTTTCGCCTAACAGTAGTTAACATCAAGCTGAAATGGGTTTCGCCTAACAGTAGTTAACATCAAGCTGAAATGGGTTTCGCTTAACAGTAGTTAACATCAAGCTGAAATGGGTTTTGCCTAACAGTAGTTAACATCAAGCTGAAATGGGTTTTGCCTAACAGTAGTTAACATCAAGCTGAAATGGGTTTCGCCTAACTGTATTTAACATCAAGCTGAAATGGGTTTCAACCTAACAGTAGTTAACATCAAGCTGAAATGGGTTTCGCTTAACAGTAGTTAACATCAAGCTGAAATGGGTTTTGCCTAACAGTAGTTAACATCAAGCTGAAATGGGTTTCGCCTAACAGTAGTTAACATCAAGCTGAAATGGGTTTCAACCTAACAGTAGTTAACATCAAGCTGAAATGGGTTTCACCTAACAGTAGTTAACATCAAGCTGAAATGGGTTTCGCCTAACAGTAGTTAACATCAAGCTGAAATGGGTTTCGCTTAAAAGTAGTTAACATCAAGCTGAAATGGGTTTCGCTTAAAAGTAGTTAACATCAAGCTGAAATGGGTTTCGCTTAAAAGTAGTTAACATCAAGCTGAAATGGGTTTCAACCTAACAGTAGTTAACATCAAGCTGAAATGGGTTTCACCTAACAGTAGTTAACATCAAGCTGAAATGGGTTTCAACCTAACAGTAGTTAACATCAAGCTGAAATGGGTTTCAACCTAACCGTAGTTAACATCAAGCTGAAATGGGTTTCAACCTAACAGTAGTTAACATCAAGCTGAAATGGGTTTCAACCTAACAGTAGTTAACATCAAGCTGAAATGGGTTTCAACCTAACAGTAGTTAACATCAAGCAGTGTTGGTGACACATCTGATAGTTGTAGAAAAGAAAATGCTGTTTCCGGGTTCTGAGGTATTCAGATGTGTTTGAAGTTTTACCCCTTGAAAACTTCTCGCTCTCTCTCTCTCACGCACACACACACCCACACACCCGCACACACACACACCCGCACACACACACACACGGACTGACGGAGGTTGGGAGAGATAGTTCCCCTCTGCAGTTACTGTTCTTTACGGACTGTTAATAGTTTATCGTGACTCTCTGCAGCAAATTCCATTGCTGACTCTTACAGGAGTAATCCCAAATGGCACCCTATTCCCTATATAGTGCACTACTTTTGACCAGGGCCTACAGGGTAGAAGTACTGCGCTAAATAGGAAATGGGGTGCTATTTAGGTTGCGGAAGCCGCATAGTCTGCGGTCAGCATATTGTCTTTCAAAGTGGAACTGAATGTTAATTATTCACACATTGATACCCTTTATATGTCGTTTTATAGGAGATATAAATCTGCTGAGGAGGGTTTTATTCCTCAGGTGATGTGACCAGTAGATATAAATCTGCTGAGGAGGGTTTTATTCCTCAGGTGATGTGACCAGTAGATATAAATCTGCTGAGGAGGGTTTTATTCCTCAGGAGATGTGACCAGTAGATATAAATCTGCTGAGGAGGGTTTTATTCCTCAGGTGATGTGACCAGTAGATATAAATCTGCTGAGGAGGGTTTTATTCCTCAGGTGATGTGACCAGTAGATATAAATCTGCTGAGGAGGGTTTTATTCCTCAGGAGATGTGACCAGTAGATATAAATCTGCTGAGGAGGGTTTTATTCCTCAGGTGATGTGACCAGTAGATATAAATCTGCTGAGGAGGGTTTTATTCCTCAGGTGATGTGACCAGTAGATATAAATCTGCTGAGGAGGGTTTTATTCCTCAGGTGATGTGACCAGTAGATATAAATCTGCTGAGGAGGGTTTTATTCCTCAGGTGATATAAATGATGATGTGACCAGTAGATATAAATCTGCTGAGGAGGGTTTTATTCCTCAGGTGATGTGACCAGTAGATATAAATCTGCTGAGGAGGGTTTTATTCCTCAGGTGATGTGACCAGTAGATATAAATCTGCTGAGGAGGGTTTTATTCCTCAGGTGATGTGACCAGTAGATATAAATCTGCTGAGGAGGGTTTTATTCCTCAGGTGATGTGACCAGTAGATATAAATCTGCTGAGGAGGGTTTTATTCCTCAGGTGATGTGACCAGTAGATATAAATCTGCTGAGGAGGGTTTTATTCCTCAGGTGATGTGACCAGTAGATATAAATCTGCTGAGGAGGGTTTTATTCCTCAGGTGATGTGACCAGTAGATATAAATCTGCTGAGGAGGGTTTTATTCCTCAGGTGATGTGACCAGTAGATATAAATCTGCTGAGGAGGGTTTTATTCCTCAGGTGATGTGACCAGTAGATATAAATCTGCTGAGGAGGGTTTTATTCCTCAGGAGATGTGACCAGTAGATATAAATCTGCTGAGGAGGGTTTTATTCCTCAGGTGATGTGACCAGTAGATATAAATCTGCTGAGGAGGGTTTTATTCCTCAGGTGATGTGACCAGTAGATATAAATCTGCTGAGGAGGGTTTTATTCCTCAGGTGATGTGACCAGTAGATATAAATCTGCTGAGGAGGGTTTTATTCCTCAGGTGATGTGACCAGTAGATATAAATCTGCTGAGGAGGGTTTTATTCCTCAGGTGATGTGACCAGTAGATATAAATCTGCTGAGGAGGGTTTTATTCCTCAGGTGATGTGACCAGTAGATATAAATCTGCTGAGGAGGGTTTTATTCCTCAGGTGATGTGACCAGTAGATATAAATCTGCTGAGGAGGGTTTTATTCCTCAGGTGATGTGACCAGTAGATATAAATCTGCTGAGGAGGGTTTTATTCCTCAGGTGATGTGACCAGTAGATATAAATCTGCTGAGGAGGGTTTTATTCCTCAGGTGATGTGACCAGTAGATATAAATCTGCTGAGGAGGGTTTTATTCCTCAGGTGATGTGACCATGATGGTTTTATTCCTCAGGAGATATACATGGTGATGTGACCAGTAGATATAAATCTGCTGAGGAGGGTTTTATTCCTCAGGTGATGTGACCAGTAGATATAAATCTGCTGAGGAGGGTTTTATTCCTCAGGTGATGTGACCAGTAGATATAAATCTGCTGAGGAGGGTTTTATTCCTCAGGTGATGTGACCAGTAGATATAAATCTGCTGAGGAGGGTTTTATTCCTCAGGAGATATAAATGATGGTTTTATTCCTCAGGTGATGTGACCAGTATACATGGTGATGTGACCAGTAGATATAAATCTGCTGAGGAGGGTTTTATTCCTCAGGTGATGTGACCAGTAGATATAAATCTGCTGAGGAGGGTTTTATTCCTCAGGAGATATAAATGGTGATGTGACCAGTAGATATAAATCTGCTGAGGAGGGTTTTATTCCTCAGGTGATGTGACCAGTAGATATAAATCTGCTGAGGAGGGTTTTATTCCTCAGGTGATGTGACCAGTAGATATAAATCTGCTGAGGAGGGTTTTATTCCTCAGGTGATGTGACCAGTAGATATAAATCTGCTGAGGAGGGTTTTATTCCTCAGGTGATGTGACCAGTAGATATAAATCTGCTGAGGAGGGTTTTATTCCTCAGGTGATGTGACCAGTAGATATAAATCTGCTGAGGAGGGTTTTATTCCTCAGGAGATATAAATGATGGTTTTATTCCTCAGGAGATATAAATGATGGTTTTATTCCTCAGGTGATGTGACCAGTAGATATAAATCTGCTGAGGAGGGTTTTATTCCTCAGGAGATATAAATGATGGTTTTATTACTCAGGTGATGTGACCAGTAGATATAAATCTGCTGAGGAGGGTTTTATTCCTCAGGAGATATACATGATGGTTTTATTCCTCAGGAGATATAAATGATGATGTGACCAGTAGATATAAATCTGCTGAGGAGGGTTTTATTCCTCAGGTGATATACATGGTGATGTGACCAGTAGATATAAATCTGCTGAGGAGGGTTTTATTCCTCAGGAGATATACATGATGGTTTTATTCCTCAGGAGATATAAATGATGGTTTTATTCCTCAGGAGATGTGACCAGATGGTTTTAAATCTGCTGAGGAGGGTTTAAATCCTCAGGTGATGTGACCAGTAGATATAAATCTGCTGAGGAGGGTTTTATTCCTCAGGTGATATAAATGGTGATGTGACCAGTAGATATAAATCTGCTGAGGAGGGTTTTATTCCTCAGGTGATGTGACCAGTAGATATAAATCTGCTGAGGAGGGTTTTATTCCTCAGGTGATGTGACCAGTAGATATAAATCTGCTGAGGAGGGTTTTATTCCTCAGGTGATGTGACCAGTAGATATAAATCTGCTGAGGAGGGTTTTATTCCTCAGGTGATGTGACCAGTAGATATAAATCTGCTGAGGAGGGTTTTATTCCTCAGGTGATGTGACCAGTAGATATAAATCTGCTGAGGAGGGTTTTATTCCTCAGGTGATGTGACCAGTAGATATAAATCTGCTGAGGAGGGTTTTATTCCTCAGGTGATGTGACCAGTAGATATAAATCTGCTGAGGAGGGTTTTATTCCTCAGGTGATGTGACCAGTAGATATAAATCTGCTGAGGAGGGTTTTATTCCTCAGGTGATGTGACCAGTAGATATAAATCTGCTGAGGAGGGTTTTATTCCTCAGGTGATGTGACCAGTAGATATAAATCTGCTGAGGAGGGTTTTATTCCTCAGGAGATATAAATGATGGTTTTATTCCTCAGGAGATATACATGGTGATGTGACCAGTAGATATAAATCTGCTGAGGAGGGTTTTATTCCTCAGGTGATGTGACCAGTAGATATAAATCTGCTGAGGAGGGTTTTATTCCTCAGGTGATGTGACCAGTAGATATAAATCTGCTGAGGAGGGTTTTATTCCTCAGGTGATGTGACCAGTAGATATAAATCTGCTGAGGAGGGTTTTATTCCTCAGGAGATATAAATGATGGTTTTATTCCTCAGGAGATATACATGGTTTTATTCCTCAGGTGACCAGTAGATATAAATCTGCTGAGGAGGGTTTTATTCCTCAGGTGATGTGACCAGTAGATATAAATCTGCTGAGGAGGGTTTTATTCCTCAGGAGATATAAATGGTGATGTGACCAGTAGATATAAATCTGCTGAGGAGGGTTTTATTCCTCAGGTGATGTGACCAGTAGATATAAATCTGCTGAGGAGGGTTTTATTCCTCAGGTGATGTGACCAGTAGATATAAATCTGCTGAGGAGGGTTTTATTCCTCAGGTGATGTGACCAGTAGATATAAATCTGCTGAGGAGGGTTTTATTCCTCAGGTGATGTGACCAGTAGATATAAATCTGCTGAGGAGGGTTTTATTCCTCAGGTGATGTGACCAGTAGATATAAATCTGCTGAGGAGGGTTTTATTCCTCAGGAGATATAAATGATGGTTTTATTCCTCAGGAGATATAAATGATGGTTTTATTCCTCAGGTGATGTGACCAGTAGATATAAATCTGCTGAGGAGGGTTTTATTCCTCAGGAGATATAAATGATGGTTTTATTACTCAGGTGATGTGACCAGTAGATATAAATCTGCTGAGGAGGGTTTTATTCCTCAGGAGATATACCATGATGGTTTTATTCCTCAGGAGATATAAATGATGATGTGACCAGTAGATATAAATCTGCTGAGGAGGGTTTTATTCCTCAGGTGATATACATGGTGATGTGACCAGTAGATATAAATCTGCTGAGGAGGGTTTTATTCCTCAGGAGATATACATGATGGTTTTATTCCTCAGGAGATATAAATGATGGTTTTATTCCTCAGGAGATATACATGATGGTTTTATTCCTCAGGAGATATAAATGGTGATGTGACCAGTAGATATAAATCTGCTGAGGAGGGTTTTATTCCTCAGGTGATATAAATGTGATGTGACCAGTAGATATAAATCTGCTGAGGAGGGTTTTATTCCTCAGGAGATGATGTGACCAGTAGATATAAATCTGCTGAGGAGGGTTTTATTCCTCAGGAGATATAAATGGTGATGTGACCAGTAGATATAAATCTGCTGAGGAGGGTTTTATTCCTCAGGAGATGGTGATGTGACCAGTAGATATAAATCTGCTGAGGAGGGTTTTATTCCTCAGGAGATATAAATGACCAGTGGTTTTATTCCTCAGGTGATGTGACCAGTAGATATAAATCTGCTGAGGAGGGTTTTATTCCTCAGGTGATATACCAGATGGATATAAATCTCAGCTGATGGAGGGTTTTATTCCTCAGGAGATGGTGATTCCTCAGGAGATATAAATGATGGTTTTATTCCTCAGGTGATGTGACCAGTAGATATAAATCTGCTGAGGAGGGTTTTATTCCTCAGGAGATATAAATGATGGTTTTATTCCTCAGGTGATGTGACCAGTAGATATAAATCTGCTGAGGAGGGTTTTATTCCTCAGGAGATATACATGATGGTTTTATTCCTCAGGAGATATAAATGATGGTTTTATTACTCAGGTGATGTGACCAGTAGATATAAATCTGCTGAGGAGGGTTTTATTCCTCAGGTGATATAAATGATGGTTTTATTCCTCAGGAGATATAAATGATGGTTTTATTACTCAGGTGATGTGACCAGTAGATATAAATCTGCTGAGGAGGGTTTTATTCCTCAGGAGATATAAATGATGGTTTTATTACTCAGGTGATGTGACCAGTAGATATAAATCTGCTGAGGAGGGTTTTATTCCTCAGGAGATATAAATGATGGTTTTATTCCTCAGGAGATATAAATGATGGTTTTATTCCTCAGGAGATATAAATGATGGTTTTATTCCTCAGGAGATATAAATGATGGTTTTATTCCTCAGGAGATATACATGGTGATGTGACCAGTAGATATAAATCTGCTGAGGAGGGTTTTATTCCTCAGGAGATATACATGGTGATGTGACCAGTAGATATGAATCTGCTGAGGAGGGTTTTATTCCTCAGGAGATATAAATGGTGATGTGACCAGTAGATATAAATCTGCTGAGGAGGGTTTTATTCCTCAGGAGATATAAATGGTGGTTTTATTCCTCAGGAGATATACATGGTGATGTGACCAGTAGATATAAATCTGCTGAGGAGGGTTTTATTCCTCAGGAGATATACATGATGGTTTTATTCCTCAGGAGATATAAATGATGGTTTTATTCCTCAGGTGATGTGACCAGTAGATATAAATCTGCTGAGGAGGGTTTTATTCCTCAGGAGATATAAATGATGGTTTTATTCCTCAGGAGATATAAATGATGGTTTTATTCCTCAGGAGATATAAATGATGGTTTTATTCCTCAGGTGATGTGACCAGTAGATATAAATCTGCTGAGGAGGGTTTTATTCCTCAGGAGATATAAATGATGGTTTTATTCCTCAGGTGATGTGACCAGTAGATATAAATCTGCTGAGGAGGGTTTTATTCCTCAGGAGATATAAATGATGGTTTTATTCCTCAGGAGATATAAATGATGGTTTTATTCCTCAGGTGATGTGACCAGTAGATATAAATCTGCTGAGGAGGGTTTTATTCCTCAGGAGATATAAATGATGGTTTTATTCCTCAGGAGATATAAATGATGGTTTTATTCCTCAGGTGATGTGACCAGTAAATATAAATCTGCTGAGGAGGGTTTTATTCCTCAGGAGATATAAATGATGGTTTTATTCCTCAGGTGATGTGACCAGTAGATATAAATCTGCTGAGGAGGGTTTTATTCCTCAGGAGATATAAATGATGGTTTTATTACTCAGGTGATGTGACCAGTAGATATAAATCTGCTGAGGAGGGTTTTATTCCTCAGGAGATATACATGATGGTTTTATTCCTCAGGTGATGTGACCAGTAGATATAAATCTGCTGAGGAGGGTTTTATTCCTCAGGAGATATACATGATGGTTTTATTCCTCAGGAGATATAAATGATGATGTGACCAGTAGATATAAATCTGCTGAGGAGGGTTTTATTCCTCAGGTGATATACATGGTGATGTGACCAGTAGATATAAATCTGCTGAGGAGGGTTTTATTCCTCAGGAGATATACATGATGGTTTTATTCCTCAGGAGATATAAATGATGGTTTTATTCCTCAGGAGATATACATGATGGTTTTATTCCTCAGGAGATATAAATGGTGATGTGACCAGTAGATATAAATCTGCTGAGGAGGGTTTTATTCCTCAGGTGATATAAATGGTGATGTGACCAGTAGATATAAATCTGCTGAGGAGGGTTTTATTCCTCAGGAGATATAAATGGTGATGTGACCAGTAGATATAAATCTGCTGAGGAGGGTTTTATTCCTCAGGAGATATAAATGGTGATGTGACCAGTAGATATAAATCTGCTGAGGAGGGTTTTATTCCTCAGGAGATATAAATGGTGATGTGACCAGTAGATATAAATCTGCTGAGGAGGGTTTTATTCCTCAGGAGATATAAATGATGGTTTTATTCCTCAGGTGATGTGACCAGTAGATATAAATCTGCTGAGGAGGGTTTTATTCCTCAGGAGATATACATGATGGTTTTATTCCTCAGGTGATGTGACCAGTAGATATAAATCTGCTGAGGAGGGTTTTATTCCTCAGGAGATATACATGATGGTTTTATTCCTCAGGAGATATAAATGATGGTTTTATTACTCAGGTGATGTGACCAGTAGATATAAATCTGCTGAGGAGGGTTTTATTCCTCAGGTGATATAAATGATGGTTTTATTCCTCAGGAGATATAAATGATGGTTTTATTACTCAGGTGATGTGACCAGTAGATATAAATCTGCTGAGGAGGGTTTTATTCCTCAGGAGATATAAATGATGGTTTTATTACTCAGGTGATGTGACCAGTAGATATAAATCTGCTGAGGAGGGTTTTATTCCTCAGGAGATATAAATGATGGTTTTATTCCTCAGGAGATATAAATGATGGTTTTATTCCTCAGGAGATATAAATGATGGTTTTATTCCTCAGGAGATATAAATGATGGTTTTATTCCTCAGGAGATATACATGGTGATGTGACCAGTAGATATAAATCTGCTGAGGAGGGTTTTATTCCTCAGGAGATATACATGGTGATGTGACCAGTAGATATGAATCTGCTGAGGAGGGTTTTATTCCTCAGGAGATATAAATGGTGATGTGACCAGTAGATATGAATCTGCTGAGGAGGGTTTTATTCCTCAGGAGATATAAATGGTGGTTTTATTCCTCAGGAGATATACATGGTGATGTGACCAGTAGATATAAATCTGCTGAGGAGGGTTTTATTCCTCAGGAGATATACATGATGGTTTTATTCCTCAGGAGATATAAATGATGGTTTTATTCCTCAGGTGATGTGACCAGTAGATATAAATCTGCTGAGGAGGGTTTTATTCCTCAGGAGATATAAATGATGGTTTTATTCCTCAGGAGATATAAATGATGGTTTTATTCCTCAGGAGATATAAATGATGGTTTTATTCCTCAGGTGATGTGACCAGTAGATATAAATCTGCTGAGGAGGGTTTTATTCCTCAGGAGATATAAATGATGGTTTTATTCCTCAGGTGATGTGACCAGTAGATATAAATCTGCTGAGGAGGGTTTTATTCCTCAGGAGATATAAATGATGGTTTTATTCCTCAGGAGATATAAATGATGGTTTTATTCCTCAGGTGATGTGACCAGTAGATATAAATCTGCTGAGGAGGGTTTTATTCCTCAGGAGATATAAATGATGGTTTTATTCCTCAGGAGATATAAATGATGGTTTTATTCCTCAGGTGATGTGACCAGTAAATATAAATCTGCTGAGGAGGGTTTTATTCCTCAGGAGATATAAATGGTGATGTGACCAGTAGATATAAATCTGCTGAGGAGGGTTTTATTCCTCAGGAGATATAAATGGTGATGTGACCAGTAGATATGAATCTGCTGAGGAGGGTTTTATTCCTCAGGAGATATAAATGGTGATGTGACCAGTAGATATGAATCTGCTGAGGAGGGTTTTATTCCTCAGGAGATATAAATGGTGATGTGACCAGTAGATATGAATCTGCTGAGGAGGGTTTTATTCCTCAGGAGATATAAATGGTGGTTTTATTCCTCAGGAGATATACATGGTGATGTGACCAGTAGATATAAATCTGCTGAGGAGGGTTTTATTCCTCAGGAGATATAAATGGTGATGTGACCAGTAGATATGAATCTGCTGAGGAGGGTTTTATTCCTCAGGAGATGGTTTTATTCCTCAGGTGATGTGACCAGTAGATATAAATGATGGTTTTATTCCTCAGGAGATATAAATGATGGTTTTATTCCTCAGGTGATATAAATGATGGTTTTATTCCTCAGGAGATATAAATGATGGTTTTATTCCTCAGGTGATATAAATGATGGTTTTATTCCTCAGGAGATATAAATTATGGTTTTATTCCTCAGGAGATATAAATGATGGTTTTATTCCTCAGGAGATATAAATGATGGTTTTATTCCTCAGGTGATATAAATGATGGTTTTATTCCTCAGGTGATATAAATGATGGTTTTATTCCTCAGGTGATATAAATGATGGTTTTATTCCTCAGGTGATATAAATGATGGTTTTATTCCTCAGGTGATATAAATGATGGTTTTATTCCTCAGGTGATATAAATTATGGTTTTATTCCTCAGGTGATATAAATGGTGATGTGACCAGTAGATATAAATGATGGTTTTATTCCTCAAGTGATATAAATGATGGTTTTACTACTCAGGTGATGTGACCAGCAGATATAAATGATGGTTTTATTCCTCAGGTGATATAAATGATGGTTTTATTCCTCAGGTGATATAAATGATGGTTTTATTCCTAAGGTGATATAAATTATGGTTTTACTACTCAGGTGATGTGACCAGTAGATATAAATGATGGTTTTACTACTCAGGTGATGTGACCAGCAGATATAAATGATGGTTTTATTCCTCAGGTGATATAAATGATGGTTTTATTCCTCAGGTGATGTGACCAGTAGATATAAATGATGGTTTTATTCCTCAGGTGATATAAATTATGGTTTTATTCCTCAGGTGATGTGACCAGTAGATATAAATGATGGTTTTATTCCTCAGGTGATATAAATTATGGTTTTATTCCTCAGGCTATATAAATGATGGTTTTATTCCTCAGGTGATGTGACCAGTAGATATAAATTATGGTGTTATTCCTCAGGTGATGTGACCAGTAGATATAAATGATGGTTTTATTCCTAAGGTGATATAAATGATGGTTTTATTCCTCAGGTGATGTGACCAGTAGATATAAATGATGGTTTTATTCCTCAGGTGATGTGACCAGTAGATATAAATGATGGTGTTATTTCTCAGGTGATGTGACCAGTAGATATAAATGATGGTTTTATTCCTCAGGTGATGTGACCAGTAGATATAGATATACATGATAGTTTTAGAACTAATAAAACACAGTGAATATCTACAGGGAATATCAAGCGATGTAACCTAGTAGGCTTAATGATGTAATATGACGTCAGCATGCAACAGGTCGATGCCTCTCTACATTACTTTCCAGATGATTGTCTTCAGGAGCCCTCTTGGCTACTATATCATTGCATAGAGATGAACTATGTTGTCTGTTGCAATGGAATTGAACCTTAATTGATTATGGTGACCGCTGAGGTCATTAGTAGAGTAGATTCAACAGATTTCTGGCAGAGATAGTGACACAAAACACAAAAAAAGTATTCTGTGTGTGTTTAACTGTCTGTGTGTGTTTAACTGTCTGTGTGTCTGTGTTGTTCAGGCTGGCCAAGTCGGAGAGCAGTGAGTCCCTGGGCTCTGTGTGTGTTTAACTGTCTGTGTGTCTGTGTTGTTCAGGCTGGCCAAGACGGAGAGCAGTGATTCCCTGGGCACTGTGTGTGTTTAACTGTCTGTGTGTGTCTAACTGTCTGTGTGTCTGTGTTGTTCAGGCTGGCCAAGTCGGAGAGCAGTGATTCCCTGGGCTCTGTGTGCAGTGGCAGCAGTGGAACTGATACCCACCCAGCTGTGAGAGGCTTGAGACCGCAGAAAACCAGGTCTCAGTCCTCCTCCTCCTCTGTCTCAGCCCTAAGAATGGGCCCCCGGGGGCCAGAGAAGCACCACCCTGACCCCCAAAACAGCCACAGAGCCCCCCAGGGACACAGACAGGGACAGGGACAGGCAGAGGACAAGGCCAGCAAGGAGTCTCGCTCCCAGAAACATGCCCGGGTAAGAGGTTATTGTATCTGTTGGGGAAATATTTCTGTGTTGTACAGCATGTAGATATTCACATAGAGTATTTATCTCTATAGACAGACACACAACATCTAGATACATAGTCTTCCATTAGGTTATGCTGTACTATATTGCCATATTGTAGCCCTCCACTAGTTAACTAGGACATGATGACGCTGTTGCAGATCTCTAACGACAGCGGTACATTCCTTTCTGTCCTACCATTATCCACAATGTTAAGATCTGTGAGGGGCCTCCTGTGTGGTGCAGCGGTACATTCCCTTCTGTCCTACCACTATCCACAATGTTAAGATCTGTGAGGGGCCTCCTGAGTGGTGCAGCGGTCTAAGGCACTGCATTGCAGTGCCACAGCCGGCCTTCACCCGGGAGACTTATGAGGCGGTCGCACAATTGGCCCAGCGTCGTCCGGGTTAGGGGAGGTTTTGGCCGACCGGGCGATATCCTTGTCCCATCGCGCTCTAGCGACTCCTTGTGGCGGGCCGGGCGCCTGCAAGCTGGCATCCGGTCGCCAGGTGTACGGTGTTTCCTCTGACACATTGGTGTGTCTGGCTTCCAGGTTAAGTGGGCATTGTGTCAAGAAGCAGTGCGGCTTGGTTGGGTCGTGTTTCAGAGGACGAACGGCTCTCGGCCTTCGCCTCTCCTGAGTCCGTAGGGGAGTTGCAGCGATGAGACAACACTGTAACTACCAGTTGGAGAGTAAATGGGGGAAAAGTACAAAAAATAAACACATTTTCAAAATATCCTTGAGATAAGTTTCAGTTTCAAGGAACAAGACGTTGAGCTCTTCTGAATACTACGCAAACCCAAGCTTATCAACCACAACAAGAACAACGTGGCCCTGTGGAGAAAAAATACAGGTTTATTTAGAGAAATACAGGTTTATTTAGAGAAACACAGGTTTATTTAGAGAAACACAGGTTTATTTCGAGCAGGAATGGGCAACTGGCGGCCCCCCCCCCCCTCCCTTTAGCCTTTTCTAGGTCCGGGGGGGGGGGGGGGGGGGGGGTGCTAAAACGTTTTGCTTCAAGGTGGGGGTATGGACGTGG
Source organism: Oncorhynchus clarkii lewisi (assembly GCF_045791955.1). Classification (NCBI taxonomy): domain Eukaryota; kingdom Metazoa; phylum Chordata; class Actinopteri; order Salmoniformes; family Salmonidae; genus Oncorhynchus; species Oncorhynchus clarkii. The sequence goes on along the minus strand of NW_027257982.1, from coordinate 195,367 downwards.
GTACACAGACCCGCGAGCCACTGCGGCCCCCCATGATAAATTCATATTTTGGTAGCCCTCACCCCCATCAAAGTTGCCCATCCCTGAAGTAGAGAAATGTCAGTGATTCCCATTGACACACACATTCTTTATTTATTTAGCCTTTATTTAACTAGGCAAGTCAGAACAGCATGCAGAGTGTTTTCTGTTGTTTCTGTTCCAGATGCTAGAAGAGGTTGTGGCGAAGACGCTGAAGCATCATGGGATCACCAGAGAACACAAGAATCTTGCCGCCTGCGGTCAAAGACTGTTTGAAATCTCCAAATTCTATCTGAAGGTTCCTCTCCTTTTTTTCCCCATTCTTTGAATTTGACATTTAGCACCAACCGTGAGGTAACGTGAAAACTTCAACTAGAAGTCCCTTGGCCCCTCTTTGGAAAAGTTTTCAATGACAGAATGACAACTAAGACCGTAAGACAGATTGTTAGACAGATTGTCTTGTATTGCCTTGTCCTGAGCTTTTAATTTGCCCTGTTCAACTATGTTAAATAAGATGGATAAGATGGCTGTCTGACCTGACTATAGCAGCTGACTGTTACAGTATCACCCCAGAGACTATAGAGAGATAAGCTGGCTGTCTGCCCTGACTATAGCATCTGACTGTTACAGTATCACCCCAGAGACTATAGAGAGATAAGATGGCTGTCTGCCCTGACTATAGCATCTGACTGTTACAGTATCACCCCAGAGACTATAGAGAGATAAGCTGGCTGTCTGCCCTGACTATAGCATCTGACTGTTACAGTATCACCCCAGAGACTATAGAGAGATAAACTGGCTGTCTGACCTGACTATAGCAGCTGTCTGTTACATCATCACCCCAGAGACTATAGAGAGATAAACTGGCTGTCTGACCTGACTATAGCAGCTGTCTGTTACAGTATCACCCCAGAGACTATAGAGAGATAAGCTGGCTGTCTGCCCTGACTATAGCAGCTGTCTGTTACATCATCACCCCAGAGACTATAGAGAGATAACCTGGCTGTCTGCCCTGACTATAGCAGCTGTCTGTTACATCATCACCCCAGAGACTATAGAGAGATAAGCTGGCTGTCTGCCCTGACTATAGCAGCTGACTGTTACATCATCACCCCAGAGACTATAGAGAGATAACCTGGCTGTCTGCCCTGACTATAGCAGCTGTCTGTTACAGTATCACCCCAGAGACTATAGAGAGATAAGCTGGCTGTCTGCCCTGACTATAGCAGCTGACTGTTACATCATCACCCCAGAGACTATAGAGAGATAAGCTGGCTGTCTGACCTGACTATAGCAGCTGTCTGTTACAGTATCACCCCAGAGACTATAGAGAGATAACCTGGCTGTCTGACCTGACTATAGCAGCTGTCTGTTACAGTATCACCCCAGAGACTATAGAGAGATAACCTGGCTGTCTGACCTGACTATAGCAGCTGACTGTTACATCATCACCCCAGAGACTATAGAGAGATAAGCTGGCTGTCTGCCCTGACTATAGCAGCTGTCTGTTACATCATCACCCCAGAGACTATAGAGAGATAAGCTGGCTGTCTGCCCTGACTATAGCAGCTGTCTGTTACATCATCACCCCAGAGACTATAGAGAGATAAGCTGGCTGTCTGCCCTGACTATAGCAGCTGACTGTTACAGTATCACCCCAGAGACTATAGAGAGATAAGCTGGCTGTCTGCCCTGACTATAGCAGCTGTCTGTTACATCATCACCCAAGAGACTATAGAGAGATAAGCTGGCTGTCTGCCCTGACTATAGCAGCTGACTGTTACATCATCACCCCAGAGACTATAGAGAGATCAGCTGGCTGTCTGACCTGACTATAGCAGCTGTCTGTTACATCATCACCCCAGAGACTATAGAGAGATAACCTGGCTGTATGCCCTGACTATAGCAGCTGTCTGTTACAGTATCACCCCAGAGACTATAGAGAGATAAGCTGGCTGTCTGCCCTGACTATAGCAGCTGTCTGTTACAGTATCACCCCAGAGACTATAGAGAGATAAGCTGGCTGTCTGACCTGACTATAGCAGCTGACTGTTACAGTATCACCCCAGAGACTATAGAGAGATAACCTGGCTGTCTGACCTGACTATAGCAGCTGACTGTTACATCATCACCCCAGAGACTATAGAGAGATAAACTGGCTGTCTGACCTGACTATAGCAGCTGTCTGTTACAGTATCACCCCAGAGACTATAGAGAGATAAGCTGGCTGTCTGCCCTGACTATAGCAGCTGTCTGTTACATCATCACCCCAGAGACTATAGAGAGATAACCTGGCTGTCTGCCCTGACTATAGCAGCTGTCTGTTACATCATCACCCCAGAGACTATAGAGAGATAAGCTGGCTGTCTGCCCTGACTATAGCAGCTGACTGTTACATCATCACCCCAGAGACTATAGAGAGATAACCTGGCTGTCTGCCCTGACTATAGCATCTGACTGTTACATCATCACCCCAGAGACTATAGAGAGATAAACTGGCTGTCTGACCTGACTATAGCAGCTGTCTGTTACAGTATCACCCCAGAGACTATAGAGAGATAAGCTGGCTGTCTGCCCTGACTATAGCAGCTGTCTGTTACATCATCACCCCAGAGACTATAGAGAGATAACCTGGCTGTCTGCCCTGACTATAGCAGCTGTCTGTTACATCATCACCCCAGAGACTATAGAGAGATAAGCTGGCTGTCTGCCCTGACTATAGCAGCTGACTGTTACATCATCACCCCAGAGACTATAGAGAGATAAGCTGGCTGTCTGCCCTGACTATAGCAGCTGTCTGTTACAGTATGACCCCAGAGACTATAGAGAGATAAGCTGGCTGTCTGCCCTGACTATAGCAGCTGACTGTTACATCATCACCCCAGAGACTATAGAGAGATAAGCTGGCTGTCTGACCTGACTATAGCAGCTGTCTGTTACAGTATCACCCCAGAGACTATAGAGAGATAACCTGGCTGTCTGACCTGACTATAGCAGCTGTCTGTTACAGTATCACCCCAGAGACTATAGAGAGATAACCTGGCTGTCTGACCTGACTATAGCAGCTGACTGTTACATCATCACCCCAGAGACTATAGAGAGATAAGCTGGCTGTCTGCCCTGACTATAGCAGCTGACTGTTACAGTATCACCCCAGAGACTATAGAGAGATAAGCTGGCTGTCTGCCCTGACTATAGCAGCTGTCTGTTACATCATCACCCCAGAGACTATAGAGAGATAAGCTGGCTGTCTGCCCTGACTATAGCAGCTGACTGTTACATCATCACCCCAGAGACTATAGAGAGATCAGCTGGCTGTCTGACCTGACTATAGCAGCTGTCTGTTACATCATCACCCCAGAGACTATAGAGAGATAACCTGGCTGTCTGCCCTGACTATAGCAGCTGTCTGTTACAGTATCACCCCAGAGACTATAGAGAGATAAGCCGGCTGTCTGCCCTGACTATAGCAGCTGTCTGTTACAGTATCACCCCAGAGACTATAGAGAGATAAGCTGGCTGTCTGACCTGACTATAGCAGCTGACTGTTACAGTATCACCCCAGAGACTATAGAGAGATAACCTGGCTGTCTGACCTGACTATAGCAGCTGACTGTTACATCATCACCCCAGAGACTATAGAGAGATAAGCTGGCTGTCTGCCCTGACTATAGCAGCTGACTGTTACAGTATCACCCCAGAGACTATAGAGAGATAAACTGGCTGTCTGACCTGACTATAGCAGCTGTCTGTTACATCATCACCCCAGAGACTATAGAGAGATAACCTGGCTGTCTGACCTGACTATAGCAGCTGTCTGTTACATCATCACCCCAGAGACTATAGAGAGATAAGCTGGCTGTCTGACCTGACTATAGCAGCTGTCTGTTACAGTATCACCCCAGAGACTATAGAGAGATAACCTGGCTGTCTGACCTGACTATAGCAGCTCTCTGTTACAGTATCACCCCAGAGACTATAGAGAGATAACCTGGCTGTCTGACCTGACTATAGCAGCTGACTGTTACATCATCACCCCAGAGACTATAGAGAGATAAGCTGTCTGTCTGCCCTGACTATAGCAGCTGACTGTTACAGTATCACCCCAGAGACTATAGAGAGATAAGATGGCTGTCTGCCCTGACTATAGCAGCTGTCTGTTACATCATCACCCCAGAGACTATAGAGAGATAAGCTGGCTGTCTGCCCTGACTATAGCAGCTGACTGTTACATCATCACCCCAGAGACTATAGAGAGATCAGCTGGCTGTCTGACCTGACTATAGCAGCTGTCTGTTACATCATCACCCCAGAGACTATAGAGAGATAACCTGGCTGTCTGCCCTGACTATAGCAGCTGTCTGTTACAGTATCACCCCAGAGACTATAGAGAGATAAGCTGGCTGTCTGCCCTGACTATAGCAGCTGTCTGTTACAGTATCACCCCAGAGACTATAGAGAGATAAGCTGGCTGTCTGACCTGACTATAGCAGCTGACTGTTACAGTATCACCCCAGAGAGACTATAGAGAGATAACCTGGCTGTCTGACCTGACTATAGCAGCTGACTGTTACATCATCACCCCAGAGACTATAGAGAGATAAGCTGGCTGTCTGCCCTGACTATAGCAGCTGACTGTTACAGTATCACCCCAGAGACTATAGAGAGATAAACTGGCTGTCTGACCTGACTATAGCAGCTGTCTGTTACAGTATCACCCCAGAGACTATAGAGAGATAAGCTGGCTGTCTGCCCTGACTATAGCAGCTGACTGTTACATCATCACCCCAGAGACTATAGAGAGATAAGCTGGCTGTCTGCCCTGACTATAGCAGCTGACTGTTACAGTATCACCCCAGAGACTATAGAGAGATAAACTGGCTGTCTGACCTGACTTTAGCAGCTGTCTGTTACAGTATCACCCCAGAGACTATAGAGAGATAAGCTGGCTGTCTGCCCTGACTATAGCAGCTGACTGTTACAGTATCACCCCAGAGACTATAGAGAGATAAACTGGCTGTCTGACCTGACTATAGCAGCTGTCTGTTACATCATCACCCCAGAGACTATAGAGAGATAAGCTGGCTGTCTGACCTGACTATAGCAGCTGTCTGTTACATCATCACCCCAGAGACTATAGATAGATAAGCTGGCTGTCTGACCTGACTATAGCAGCTGACTGTTACAGTATCACCCCAGAGACTATAGAGACATAACCTGGCTGTCTGACCTGACTATAGCAGCTGACTGTTACATCATTACCCCAGAGACTATAGAGAGATAAGCTGGCTGTCTGCCCTGACTATAGCAGCTGACTGTTACAGTATCACCCCAGAGACTATAGAGAGATAAACTGGCTGTCTGACCTGACTATAGCAGCTGTCTGTTACAGTATCACCCCAGAGACTATAGAGAGATAAGCTGGCTGTCTGCCCTGACTATAGCAGCTGACTGTTACATCATCACCCCAGAGACTATAGAGAGATAAGCTGGCTGTCTGCCCTGACTATAGCAGCTGACTGTTACAGTATCACCCCAGAGACTATAGAGAGATAAACTGGCTGTCTGACCTGACTATAGCAGCTGTCTGTTACAGTATCACCCCAGAGACTATAGAGAGATAAGCTGGCTGTCTGCCCTGACTATAGCAGCTGACTGTTACATCATCACCCCAGAGACTATAGAGAGATAAGCTGGCTGTCTGCCCTGACTATAGCAGCTGACTGTTACAGTATCACCCCAGAGACTATAGAGAGATAAACTGGCTGTCTGACATGACTATAGCAGCTGTCTGTTACATCATCACCCCAGAGACTATAGAGAGATAAGCTGGCTGTCTGCCCTGACTATAGCAGCTGTCTGTTACATCATCACCCCAGAGACTATAGAGAGATAAGCTGGCTGTCTGACCTGACTATAGCAGCTGTCTGTTACATCATCACCCCAGAGACTATAGAGCGATAAGCTGGCTGTCTGACCTGACTATAGCAGCTGACTGTTACAGTATCACCCCAGAGACTATAGAGAGATAACCTGGCTGTCTGACCTGACTATAGCAGCTGACTGTTACATCATTACCCCAGAGACTATAGAGAGATAAGCTGGCTGTCTGCCCTGACTATAGCAGCTGACTGTTACAGTATCACCCCAGAGACTATAGAGAGATAAACTGGCTGTCTGACCTGACTATAGCAGCTGTCTGTTACAGTATCACCCCAGAGACTATAGAGAGATAAGCTGGCTGTCTGCCCTGACTATAGCAGCTGACTGTTACATCATCACCCCAGAGACTATAGAGAGATAAGCTGGCTGTGTGCCCTGACTATAGCAGCTGACTGTTACAGTATCACCCCAGAGACTATAGAGAGATAAACTGGCTGTCTGACCTGACTATAGCAGCTGTCTGTTACAGTATCACCCCAGAGACTATAGAGAGATAAGCTGGCTGTCTGCCCTGACTATAGCAGCTGACTGTTACATCATCACCCCAGAGACTATAGAGAGATAAGCTGGCTGTCTGCCCTGACTATAGCAGCTGACTGTTACAGTATCACCCCAGAGACTATAGAGAGATAAACTGGCTGTCTGACCTGACTATAGCAGCTGTCTGTTACAGTATCACCCCAGAGACTATAGAGAGATAAGCTGGCTGTCTGCCCTGACTATAGCAGCTGACTGTTACATCATCACCCCAGAGACTATAGAGAGATAAGCTGGCTGTCTGCCCTGACTATAGCAGCTGACTGTTACAGTATCACCCCAGAGACTATAGAGAGATAAACTGGCTGTCTGACATGACTATAGCAGCTGTCTGTTACATCATCACCCCAGAGACTATAGAGAGATAAGCTGGCTGTCTGCCCTGACTATAGCAGCTGTCTGTTACATCATCACCCCAGAGACTATAGAGAGATAAGCTGGCTGTCTGACCTGACTATAGCAGCTGTCTGTTACATCATCACCCCAGAGACTATAGAGCGATAAGCTGGCTGTCTGACCTGACTATAGCAGCTGACTGTTACAGTATCACCCCAGAGACTATAGAGAGATAACCTGGCTGTCTGACCTGACTATAGCAGCTGACTGTTACATCATTACCCCAGAGACTATAGAGAGATAAGCTGGCTGTCTGCCCTGACTATAGCAGCTGACTGTTACAGTATCACCCCAGAGACTATAGAGAGATAAACTGGCTGTCTGACCTGACTATAGCAGCTGTCTGTTACAGTATCACCCCAGAGACTATAGAGAGATAAGCTGGCTGTCTGCCCTGACTATAGCAGCTGACTGTTACATCATCACCCCAGAGACTATAGAGAGATAAGCTGGCTGTGTGCCCTGACTATAGCAGCTGACTGTTACAGTATCACCCCAGAGACTATAGAGAGATAAACTGGCTGTCTGACCTGACTATAGCAGCTGTCTGTTACAGTATCACCCCAGAGACTATAGAGAGATAAGCTGGCTGTCTGCCCTGACTATAGCAGCTGACTGTTACATCATCACCCCAGAGACTATAGAGAGATAAGCTGGCTGTCTGCCCTGACTATAGCAGCTGACTGTTACAGTATCACCCCAGAGACTATAGAGAGATAAACTGGCTGTCTGACCTGACTATAGCAGCTGTCTGTTACAGTATCACCCCAGAGACTATAGAGAGATAAGCTGGCTGTCTGCCCTGACTATAGCAGCTGACTGTTACAGTATCACCCCAGAGACTATAGAGAGATAAACTGGCTGTCTGACCTGACTATAGCAGCTGTCTGTTACATCATCACCCCAGAGACTATAGAGAGATAAGCTGGCTGTCTGCCCTGACTATAGCAGCTGTCTGTTACATCATCACCCCAGAGACTATAGAGAGATAAGCTGGCTGTCTGACCTGACTATAGCAGCTGTCTGTTACATCATCACCCCAGAGACTATAGAGAGATAAGCTGGCTGTCTGCCCTGACTATAGCAGCTGACTGTTACAGTATCACCCCAGAGACTATAGAGAGATAAACTGGCTGTCTGACCTGACTATAGCAGCTGTCTGTTACATCGTCACCCCAGAGACTATAGAGCACATATGTCAGAGTCAAGGCCCGCGGGCCACATCCGGCCCGCAAGAAGGTTTTTTACGGCCCCTGGGATGATCTTGATTTATTATTAGAACCGGCCCGCAGCAAGCCGGCAGCCCGCAGATCTTTTACACGCACCAATACTACATTTCCCACAATGCAAAGGTGACGCACCGAGCAGTAGGCTGCTTCATTTCAATATTTATTGGCACAGCAGTCGTCAGCATCACAGTAAAATTAACTTTCAGATACCCATCAAAAATGGCAAAACGGAAGGTGGATACTGAGAACCGGGGGTTTCAAACAAGGTGGGAGTCGGAGTATATGTTCACGAAGGTAGCTGGAAAACCTGTGTGTCTTCTGTGTGGAGAAAGTGTGGCGGTACTGAAAGAGTATAATCTGAGACGACATTATGAAACGAAACACGCGGACAAAAACAAGAATATGGACATGGAACAAAGGCTACAAAAGGCAGAGGAATTAAAACGAGGCCTCAAATCTCGACAGGCTCTGTTCAAAAAAGCCAAATCACAAGGCCAGGCTGCTGTCAAGGCCAGTTTTATTTTGGCAGAAGAGATCGCTAAATCAGCCCGGCCATTTACGGAGGGGGATTTCATCAAAAACTGCATGATTAAAGTTTGTGACGAAGTTTGCCCAGAAAAAAGGCAACTCTTTTTAAATGTGAGTCTGAGCAGAAACACCATTGCCGAGAGAGTAGACCAGTTGTCCATCAATCTAAAAGAGCAGCTTGTGAAAAAGGGAAAAGATTTTATTGCATATTCCTTGGCTGTGGATGAGAGCACCGACATTTCTGACATTGCCCAGTTGTCAATTTTCATCCGCGGAGTGGACTCCAACCTAAGCGTGACAGAGGAGTTTTTGGCTTTACGTCCTATGCATGGCACAACTACGGGGCATGATTTGTATGAAGAGGTGTCAAGATGTGTAAATGAGATGGAGCTGCCTTGGGAAAAACTCGTGGGTTTGACAACCGACGGAGCACCTGCGATGTGTGGACACAGGAGCGGACTGGTGGCGAAGATACGGGAAAAGATGCAAGAGGAAAACGCGACAGGTGAGCTGACAGCTTATCATTGTATCATACACCAGGAAGCGTTGTGCGGTAAAGCCTTGAAAATGGAGCATGTAATGAGCATCATCACGCGCACAGTTAACTTTATCAGAGCCAAAGGTTTGAATCACCGCCAGTTCAAGGCATTTCTGACGGAGTTAGAAACGGAGCATGGTGATTTGCCTTATCACACAGAGGTGCGATGGCTAAGCCAGGGAAAGGTGCTTCAAAGATGTTTCGAGCTTCGTGAGGAGATTTGTCTGTTCTTGGACAGCAAAGGGAAAGACACAACACAACTCCGAGACGAAATGTTTCTGTGTGAAATGGCTTTTCTGTGTGACATTACGAGTCATCTGAATGCAATAAACTTGCAGCTGCAGGGTCGGGATCGTGTCATCTCTGATATGTACAGTACAGTGAAGGCATTTAAAACCAAACTGACTCTGTGGGAGACGCAGATGCGGAAAGAAAATTTGAGCCACTTTCCCAGCTGCCAGACCATGAAAGAGAAGCTCTCTACCAGTGCGTTCCCGAGCACACAGTTGGCTGATAAAATAGGTATGCTTGCCGCTGACTTTCGACGCCGATTTGCTGACTTTGAAGCACAAAAAAGCAGGTTGGAACTGCTCGGTAACCCATTTGCTGTTGACGTGGAAAGCTCACCACCAAACCTCCAAATGGAGTTGATTGACCTCCAATGCAATGATGCACTGAGGGCAAAATATGCGGCAGTGGGTGCTGCGGAGTTCGCCCGTTTCCTCCCCGGCACAATGCCCCAGCTGCGCATCCAGGCTGCTCAAACGTTGTCTATGTTTGGCAGCACATACCTGTGTGAACAACTGTTTTCTTTGATGAACCTGAACAAAACATCACACAGAAGTCGACTTACTGCTGAACACCTCCACTCAATTCTGAGGATTTCTTCAGCTCAGAGCCTTACCCCGAACATTGATGAACTTGTGGAAAAGATGGGACACCACCAAGTATCACCCTCAACCTCAAACAAGTGAACATTACTGTGCAATCACATATTTAGAGTTTTTACTCAGTTCAAGTTTAAAAGTTAAAATTTAATATTTGTTTTCACTGCATGTTACTTCTCCTTAAACAAAGTGTTGTTTTTGATTAATAGATTTTTGCACTTTATTTTTTTGTATTTCAATCCAATTATATTTTAAAAATATTTCAGTTGAGTGGATGATAGAAAATTGCTATTATTGTTTTTTCTTTGAAGTAAATTTAGCCCACTTTTGCTAAAATAGAAAATATAGTCTACTGATGGTGCCTTGAATACCGGTTTCTTTCATTTAATGTTCATGTTATGGGGATATTTATATAAAGGAAATTTGTCTTTTGTGTCTGTTGAAAATTAAAGATTACTGACAGAGCCATAAGAAAATATTGCTTTATTTATCTGATCATATTGTAATATATTTGTTAGGTTTTCAGTAGGTTCAATTAGGTTCACTAGACTATATGCGTCATTTAAAAATTTTTCAATGAACATTCGAACAGTCCGGCCCTCGTCTTGTAGCTGATTTTTTTATTTGGCCCTCCGTCCATTTGACTTTGACACCCCTGCTATAGAGAGATAAGCTGGCTGTCTGCCCTGACTATAGCAGCTGACTGTTACAGTATCACCCCAGAGACTATAGAGAGATAAACTGGCTGTCTGACCTGACTATAGCAGCTGTCTGTTACATCATCACCCCAGAGACTATAGAGAGATAAGCTGGCTGTCTGCCCTGACTATAGCAGCTGTCTGTTACATCATCACCCCAGAGACTATAGAGAGATAAGCTGGCTGTCTGACCTGACTATAGCAGCTGTCTGTTACATCATCACCCCAGAGACTATAGATAGATAAGCTGGCTGTCTGACCTGACTATAGCAGCTGACTGTTACAGTATCACCCCAGAGACTATAGAGAGATAACCTGGCTGTCTGACCTGACTATAGCAGCTGACTGTTACATCATTACCCCAGAGACTATAGAGAGATAAGCTGGCTGTCTGCCCTGACTATAGCAGCTGACTGTTACAGTATCACCCCAGAGACTATAGAGAGATAAACTGGCTGTCTGACCTGACTATAGCAGCTGTCTGTTACAGTATCACCCCAGAGACTATAGAGAGATAAGCTGGCTGTCTGCCCTGACTATAGCAGCTGACTGTTACATCATCACCCCAGAGACTATAGAGAGATAAGCTGGCTGTCTGCCCTGACTATAGCAGCTGACTGTTACAGTATCACCCCAGAGACTATAGAGAGATAAACTGGCTGTCTGACCTGACTATAGCAGCTGTCTGTTACAGTATCACCCCAGAGACTATAGAGAGATAAGCTGGCTGTCTGCCCTGACTATAGCAGCTGACTGTTACATCATCACCCCAGAGACTATAGAGAGATAAGCTGGCTGTCTGCCCTGACTATAGCAGCTGACTGTTACAGTATCACCCCAGAGACTATAGAGAGATAAACTGGCTGTCTGACATGACTATAGCAGCTGTCTGTTACATCATCACCCCAGAGACTATAGAGAGATAAGCTGGCTGTCTGCCCTGACTATAGCAGCTGTCTGTTACATCATCACCCCAGAGACTATAGAGAGATAAGCTGGCTGTCTGACCTGACTATAGCAGCTGTCTGTTACATCATCACCCCAGAGACTATAGAGCGATAAGCTGGCTGTCTGACCTGACTATAGCAGCTGACTGTTACAGTATCACCCCAGAGACTATAGAGAGATAACCTGGCTGTCTGACCTGACTATAGCAGCTGACTGTTACATCATTACCCCAGAGACTATAGAGAGATAAGCTGGCTGTCTGCCCTGACTATAGCAGCTGACTGTTACAGTATCACCCCAGAGACTATAGAGAGATAAACTGGCTGTCTGACCTGACTATAGCAGCTGTCTGTTACAGTATCACCCCAGAGACTATAGAGAGATAAGCTGGCTGTCTGCCCTGACTATAGCAGCTGACTGTTACATCATCACCCCAGAGACTATAGAGAGATAAGCTGGCTGTGTGCCCTGACTATAGCAGCTGACTGTTACAGTATCACCCCAGAGACTATAGAGAGATAAACTGGCTGTCTGACCTGACTATAGCAGCTGTCTGTTACAGTATCACCCCAGAGACTATAGAGAGATAAGCTGGCTGTCTGCCCTGACTATAGCAGCTGACTGTTACATCATCACCCCAGAGACTATAGAGAGATAAGCTGGCTGTCTGCCCTGACTATAGCAGCTGACTGTTACAGTATCACCCCAGAGACTATAGAGAGATAAACTGGCTGTCTGACCTGACTATAGCAGCTGTCTGTTACAGTATCACCCCAGAGACTATAGAGAGATAAGCTGGCTGTCTGCCCTGACTATAGCAGCTGACTGTTACAGTATCACCCCAGAGACTATAGAGAGATAAACTGGCTGTCTGACCTGACTATAGCAGCTGTCTGTTACATCATCACCCCAGAGACTATAGAGAGATAAGCTGGCTGTGTGCCCTGACTATAGCAGCTGACTGTTACAGTATCACCCCAGAGACTATAGAGAGATAAACTGGCTGTCTGACCTGACTATAGCAGCTGTCTGTTACAGTATCACCCCAGAGACTATAGAGAGATAAGCTGGCTGTCTGCCCTGACTATAGCAGCTGACTGTTACATCATCACCCCAGAGACTATAGAGAGATAAGCTGGCTGTCTGCCCTGACTATAGCAGCTGACTGTTACAGTATCACCCCAGAGACTATAGAGAGATAAACTGGCTGTCTGACCTGACTATAGCAGCTGTCTGTTACAGTATCACCCCAGAGACTATAGAGAGATAAGCTGGCTGTCTGCCCTGACTATAGCAGCTGACTGTTACAGTATCACCCCAGAGACTATAGAGAGATAAACTGGCTGTCTGACCTGACTATAGCAGCTGTCTGTTACATCATCACCCCAGAGACTATAGAGAGATAAGCTGGCTGTCTGCCCTGACTATAGCAGCTGTCTGTTACATCATCACCCCAGAGACTATAGAGAGATAAGCTGGCTGTCTGACCTGACTATAGCAGCTGTCTGTTACATCATCACCCCAGAGACTATAGAGAGATAAGCTGGCTGTCTGCCCTGACTATAGCAGCTGACTGTTACAGTATCACCCCAGAGACTATAGAGAGATAAACTGGCTGTCTGACCTGACTATAGCAGCTGTCTGTTACATCGTCACCCCAGAGACTATAGAGAGATAAACTGGCTGTCTGCCCTGACTATAGCAGCTGTCTGTTACAGTATCACCCCAGAGACTATAGAGAGATAAGCTGGCTGTCTGACCTGACTATAGCAGCTGTCTGTTACATCATCACCCCAGAGACTATAGAGAGATAAGCTGGCTGTCTGCCCTGACTATAGCAGCTGTCTGTTACAGTATCACCCCAGAGACTATAGAGAGATAAGCTGGCTGTCTGACCTGACTATAGCAGCTGTCTGTTACATCATCACCCCAGAGACTATAGAGAGATAAACTGGCTGTCTGCCCTGACTATAGCAGCTGTCTGTTACAGTATCACCCCAGAGATTATAGAGAGATAAGCTGGCTGTCTGCCCTGACTATAGCAGCTGTCTGTTACATCATCACCCCAGAGACTATAGATAGATAAGCTGGCTGTCTGCCCTGACTATAGCAGCTGTCTGTTACAGTATCACCCCAGAGACTATAGAGAGATAAGCTGGCTGTCTGCCCTGACTATAGCAGCTGTCTGTTACATCATCACCCCAGAGACTATAGAGAGATAAGCTGGCTGTCTGCCCTGACTATAGCAGCTGTCTGTTACATCATCACCCCAGAGACTATAGAGAGATAAACTGACTGTTACATCATCACCCCAGAGACTATAGAGATATAAACTGACTGTTACATCATCACCCCAGAGACTATAGAGAGATAAACTGACTGTTACATCATCACCCCAGAGACTATAGAGAGATAAGATGGCTGTCTGCCCTGACTATAGCAGCTGTCTGTTACATCATCACCCCAGAGACTATAGAGAGATAAACTGACTGTTACATCATCACCCCAGAGACTATAGAGAGATAAACTGACTGTTACATCATCACCCCAGAGACTATAGAGAGATAAGCTGGCTGTCTGCCCTGACTATAGCAGCTGACTGTTACAGTATCACCCCAGAGACTATAGAGAGATAAGCTGGCTGTCTGACCTGACTATAGCAGCTGTCTGTTACATCATCACCCCAGAGACTATAGATAGATAAGCTGGCTGTCTGCCCTGACTATAGCAGCTGTCTGTTACATCATCACCCCAGAGACTATAGAGAGATAAGCTGGCTGTCTGACCTGACTATAGCAGCTGTCTGTTACATCATCACCCCAGAGACTATAGAGAGATAAGCTGGCTGTCTGCCCTGACTATAGCAGCTGTCTGTTACAGTATCACCCCAGAGACTATAGAGAGATAAGCTGGCTGTCTGACCTGACTATAGCAGCTGTCTGTTACAGTATCACCCCAGAGACTATAGAGAGATAAGCTGGCTGTCTGACCTGACTATAGCAGCTGTCTGTTACATCATCACCCCAGAGACTATAGAGAGATAAGCTGGCTGTCTGCCCTGACTATAGCAGCTGTCTGTTACAGTATCACCCCAGAGACTATAGAGAGATAAGCTGGCTGTCTGACCTGACTATAGCAGCTGTCTGTTACATCATCACCCCAGAGACTATAGAGAGATAAGCTGGCTGTCTGCCCTGACTATAGCAGCTGTCTGTTACAGTATCACCCCAGAGACTATAGAGAGATAAGCTGGCTGTCTGACCTGACTATAGCAGCTGTCTGTTACATCATCACCCCAGAGACTATAGAGAGATAAGCTGGCTGTCTGCCCTGACTATAGCAGCTGTCTCTTACATCATCACCCCAGAGACTATAGAGAGATAAGCTGACTGTCTGACCTGACTATAGCAGCTGTCTGTTACAGTATCACCCCAGAGACTATAGAGAGATAAGCTGGCTGTCTGACCTGACTATAGCAGCTGTCTGTTACATCATCACCCCAGAGACTATAGAGAGATAAGCTGGCTGTCTGACCTGACTATATCAGCTGTCTGTTACATCATCACCCCAGAGACTATAGAGAGATAAGCTGGCTGTCTGACCTGACTATAGCAGCTGTCTGTTACATCATCACCCCAGAGACTATAGATAGATAAGCTGGCTGTCTGACCTGACTATAGCAGCTGTCTGTTACATCATCACCCCAGAGACTATAGATAGATAAGCTGGCTGTCTGACCTGACTATAGCAGCTGTCTGTTACATCATCACCCCAGAGACTATAGAGAGATAAGCTGGCTGTCTGACCTGACTATAGCAGCTGTCTGTTACATCATCACCCCAGAGACTATAGATAGATAAGATGGCTGCCTGCCCTGACTATAGCAGCTGTCTGTTACATCATCACCCCAGAGACTATAGAGAGATCAGCTGGCTGTCTGACCTGACTATAGCAGCTGTCTGTTACATCATCACCCCAGAGACTATAGATAGATAAGCTGGCTGTCTGACCTGACTATAGCAGCTGTCTGTTACATCATCACCCCAGAGACTATAGAGAGATAAGCTGGCTGTCTGACCTGACTATAGCAGCTGACTGTTACAGTGTCACCCCAGAGACTATAGAGAGATAAGCTGGCTGTCTGACCTGACTATAGCAGCTGTCTGTTACAGTATCACCCCAGAGACTATAGAGAGATAAGCTGGCTGTCTGACCTGACTATAGCAGCTGACTGTTACATCATCACCCCAGAGACTATAGAGAGATACGCTGACTGTTACAGTATCACCCCAGAGACTATAGAGAGATAAGCTGGCTGTCTGCCCTGACTATAGCAGCTGTCTGTTACATCATCACCCCAGAGACTATAGAGAGATAAGCTGGCTGTCTGACCTGACTATAGCAGCTGTCTGTTACATCATCACCCCAGAGACTATAGAGAGATAAGCTGGCTGTCTGACCTGACTATAGCAGCTGACTGTTACATCATCACCCCAGAGACTATAGAGAGATAAGCTGGCTGTCTGACCTGACTATAGCAGCTGTCTGTTACATCATCACCCCAGAGACTATAGAGAGATAAGCTGGCTGTCTGCCCTGACTATAGCAGCTGTCTGTTACATCATCACCCCAGAGACTATAGAGAGATAAGCTGGCTGTCTGCCCTGACTATAGCAGCTGTCTGTTACATCATCACCCCAGAGACTATAGAGAGATAAGCTGGCTGTCTGACCTGACTATAGCAGCTGTCTGTTACATCATCACCCCAGAGACTATAGAGAGATAAGATGGCTGTCTGCCCTGACTATAGCAGCTGTCTGTTACATCATCACCCCAGAGACTATAGAGAGATAAGCTGGCTGTCTGACCTGACTATAGCAGCTGTCTGTTACATCATCACCCCAGAGACTATAGAGAGATAAGCTGGCTGTCTGACCTGACTATAGCAGCTGACTGTTACATCATCACCCCAGAGACTATAGAGAGATAAGCTGGCTGTCTGACCTGACTATAGCAGCTGTCTGTTACATCATCACCCCAGAGACTATAGAGAGATAAGCTGGCTGTCTGCCCTGACTATAGCAGCTGTCTGTTACATCATCACCCCAGAGGCTATAGAGAGATAAGCTGGCTGTCTGACCTGACTATAGCAGCTGACTGTTACAGTATCACCCCAGAGACTATAGAGAGATAAGCTGGCTGTCTGCCCTGACTATAGCAGCTGTCTGTTACATCATCACCCCAGAGACTATAGAGAGATAAACTGGCTGTCTGACCTGACTATAGCAGCTGTCTGTTACATCATCACCCCAGAGACTATAGAGAGATAAGCTGGCTGTCTGCCCTGACTATAGCAGCTGTCTGTTACATCATCACCCCAGAGACTATAGAGAGATAAGCTGGCTGTCTGCCCTGACTATAGCAGCTGTCTGTTACATCATCACCCCAGAGACTATAGAGAGATAAGCTGGCTGTCTGACCTGACTATAGCAGCTGTCTGTTACATCATCACCCCAGAGACTATAGAGAGATAAGCTGGCTGTCTGCCCTGACTATAGCAGCTGTCTGTTACATCATCACCCCAGAGACTATAGATAGATAAGCTGGCTGTCTGACCTGACTATAGCAGCTGTCTGTTACATCATCACCCCAGAGACTATAGAGAGATAAGCTGGCTGTCTGCCCTGACTATAGCAGCTGTCTGTTACATCATCACCCCAGAGACTATAGAGAGATAAGCTGGCTGTCTGACCTGACTATAGCAGCTGTCTGTTACAGTATCATCCCAGAGACTATAGAGAGATAAGCTGGCTGTCTGACCTGACTATAGCAGCTGTCTGTTACATCATCACCCCAGAGACTATAGAGAGATAAGCTGGCTGTCTGCCCTGACTATAGCAGCTGTCTGTTACATCATCACCCCAGAGACTATAGAGAGATAAGCTGGCTGTCTGCCCTGACTATAGCAGCTGTCTGTTACATCATCACCCCAGAGACTATAGAGAGATAAGATGACTGTCTGCCCTGACTATAGCAGCTGTCTGTTACATCATCACCCCAGAGACTATAGATAGATAAGCTGGCTGTCTGCCCTGACTATAGCAGCTGTCTGTTACAGTATCACCCCAGAGACTATAGAGAGATAAGCTGGCTGTCTGACCTGACTATAGCAGCTGTCTGTTACATCATCACCCCAGAGACTATAGAGAGATAAGCTGGCTGTCTGCCCTGACTATAGCAGCTGTCTGTTACATCATCACCCCAGAGACTATAGAGAGATAAGCTGGCTGTCTGCCCTGACTATAGCAGCTGTCTGTTACATCATCACCCCAGAGACTATAGAGAGATAAGATGACTGTCTGCCCTGACTATAGCAGCTGTCTGTTACATCATCACCCCAGAGACTATAGAGAGATAAGCTGGCTGTTACATCATCACCCCAGAGACTATAGAGAGATAAGCTGGCTGTCTGCCCTGACTATAGCAGCTGTCTGTTACATCATCACCCCAGAGACTATAGAGAGATAAGCTGGCTGTCTGCCCTGACTATAGCAGCTGTCTGTTACATCATCACCCCAGAGACTATAGAGAGATAAGATGACTGTTACAGTATCACCCCAGAGACTATAGAGAGATAAGATGACTGTTACATCATCACCCCAGAGACTATAGAGAGATAAGCTGGCTGTCTGACCTGACTATAGCAGCTGTCTGTTACATCATCACCCCAGAGACTATAGAGAGATAAGCTGACTGTCTGACCTGACTATAGCAGCTGTCTGTTACATCATCACCCCAGAGACTATAGAGAGATAAGCTGGCTGTCTGCCCTGACTATAGCAGCTGTCTGTTACATCATCACCCCAGAGACTATAGAGAGATAAGCTGGCTGTCTGACCTGACTATAGCAGCTGTCTGTTACATCATCACCCCAGAGACTATAGAGAGATAAGCTGGCTGTCTGCCCTGACTATAGCAGCTGTCTGTTACATCATCACCCCAGAGACTATAGAGAGATAAGCTGGCTGTCTGCCCTGACTATAGCAGCTGTCTGTTACATCATCACCCCAGAGACTATAGAGAGATAAGCTGGCTGTCTGCCCTGACTATAGCAGCTGTCTGTTACATCATCACCCCTGAGACTATAGAGAGATAAGCTGGCTGTCTGACCTGACTATAGCAGCTGTCTGTTACATCATCACCCCAGAGACTATAGAGAGATAAGCTGGCTGTCTGCCCTGACTATAGCAGCTGTCTGTTACATCATCACCCCAGAGACTATAGATAGATAAGCTGGCTGTCTGACCTGACTATAGCAGCTGTCTGTTACATCATCACCCCAGAGACTATAGAGAGATAAGCTGGCTGTCTGCCCTGACTATAGCAGCTGTCTGTTACATCATCACCCCAGAGACTATAGAGAGATAAGCTGGCTGTCTGACCTGACTATAGCAGCTGTCTGTTACAGTATCACCCCAGAGACTATAGAGAGATAAGCTGGCTGTCTGACCTGACTATAGCAGCTGTCTGTTACAGTATCACCCCAGAGACTATAGAGAGATAAGCTGGCTGTCTGACCTGACTATAGCAGCTGTCTGTTACATCATCACCCCAGAGACTATAGAGAGATAAGATGACTGTCTGCCCTGACTATAGCAGCTGTCTGTTACATCATCACCCCAGAGACTATAGAGAGATAAGCTGGCTGTTACATCATCACCCCAGAGACTATAGAGAGATAAGCTGGCTGTCTGCCCTGACTATAGCAGCTGTCTGTTACATCATCACCCCAGAGACTATAGAGAGATAAGATGACTGTTACAGTATCACCCCAGAGACTATAGAGAGATGAGATGACTGTTACATCATCACCCCAGTGACTATAGAGAGATAAGCTGGCTGTCTGACCTGACTATAGCAGCTGTCTGTTACATCATCACCCCAGAGACTATAGAGAGATAAGATGACTGTCTGACCTGACTATAGCAGCTGTCTGTTACATCATCACCCCAGAGACTATTTGAGAGATAAGCTGGCTGTCTGCCCTGACTATAGCAGCTGTCTGTTACATCATCACCCCAGAGGCTATAGAGAGATAAGCTGGCTGTCTGACCTGACTATAGCAGCTGACTGTTACAGTATCACCCCAGAGACTATAGAGAGATAAGCTGGCTGTCTGCCCTGACTATAGCAGCTGTCTGTTACATCATCACCCCAGAGACTATAGAGAGATAAACTGGCTGTCTGACCTGACTATAGCAGCTGTCTGTTACATCATCACCCCAGAGACTATAGAGAGATAAGCTGGCTGTCTGCCCTGACTATAGCAGCTGTCTGTTACATCATCACCCCAGAGACTATAGAGAGATAAGCTGGCTGTCTGCCCTGACTATAGCAGCTGTCTGTTACATCATCACCCCAGAGACTATAGAGAGATAAGCTGGCTGTCTGACCTGACTATAGCAGCTGTCTGTTACATCATCACCCCAGAGACTATAGAGAGATAAGCTGGCTGTCTGCCCTGACTATAGCAGCTGTCTGTTACATCATCACCCCAGAGACTATAGATAGATAAGCTGGCTGTCTGACCTGACTATAGCAGCTGTCTGTTACATCATCACCCCAGAGACTATAGAGAGATAAGCTGGCTGTCTGCCCTGACTATAGCAGCTGTCTGTTACATCATCACCCCAGAGACTATAGAGAGATAAGCTGGCTGTCTGACCTGACTATAGCAGCTGTCTGTTACAGTATCACCCCAGAGACTATAGAGAGATAAGCTGGCTGTCTGACCTGACTATAGCAGCTGTCTGTTACATCATCACCCCAGAGACTATAGAGAGATAAGCTGGCTGTCTGCCCTGACTATAGCAGCTGTCTGTTACATCATCACCCCAGAGACTATAGAGAGATAAGCTGGCTGTCTGCCCTGACTATAGCAGCTGTCTGTTACATCATCACCCCAGAGACTATAGAGAGATAAGATGACTGTCTGCCCTGACTATAGCAGCTGTCTGTTACATCATCACCCCAGAGACTATAGATAGATAAGCTGGCTGTCTGCCCTGACTATAGCAGCTGTCTGTTACAGTATCACCCCAGAGACTATAGAGAGATAAGCTGGCTGTCTGACCTGACTATAGCAGCTGTCTGTTACATCATCACCCCAGAGACTATAGAGAGATAAGCTGGCTGTCTGCCCTGACTATAGCAGCTGTCTGTTACATCATCACCCCAGAGACTATAGAGAGATAAGCTGGCTGTCTGCCCTGACTATAGCAGCTGTCTGTTACATCATCACCCCAGAGACTATAGAGAGATAAGATGACTGTCTGCCCTGACTATAGCAGCTGTCTGTTACATCATCACCCCAGAGACTATAGAGAGATAAGCTGGCTGTTACATCATCACCCCAGAGACTATAGAGAGATAAGCTGGCTGTCTGCCCTGACTATAGCAGCTGTCTGTTACATCATCACCCCAGAGACTATAGAGAGATAAGCTGGCTGTCTGCCCTGACTATAGCAGCTGTCTGTTACATCATCACCCCAGAGACTATAGAGAGATAAGATGACTGTTACAGTATCACCCCAGAGACTATAGAGAGATAAGATGACTGTTACATCATCACCCCAGAGACTATAGAGAGATAAGCTGGCTGTCTGACCTGACTATAGCAGCTGTCTGTTACATCATCACCCCAGAGACTATAGAGAGATAAGCTGACTGTCTGACCTGACTATAGCAGCTGTCTGTTACATCATCACCCCAGAGACTATAGAGAGATAAGCTGGCTGTCTGCCCTGACTATAGCAGCTGTCTGTTACATCATCACCCCAGAGACTATAGAGAGATAAGCTGGCTGTCTGACCTGACTATAGCAGCTGTCTGTTACATCATCACCCCAGAGACTATAGAGAGATAAGCTGGCTGTCTGCCCTGACTATAGCAGCTGTCTGTTACATCATCACCCCAGAGACTATAGAGAGATAAGCTGGCTGTCTGCCCTGACTATAGCAGCTGTCTGTTACATCATCACCCCAGAGACTATAGAGAGATAAGCTGGCTGTCTGCCCTGACTATAGCAGCTGTCTGTTACATCATCACCCCAGAGACTATAGAGAGATAAGCTGGCTGTCTGACCTGACTATAGCAGCTGTCTGTTACATCATCACCCCAGAGACTATAGAGAGATAAGCTGGCTGTCTGCCCTGACTATAGCAGCTGTCTGTTACATCATCACCCCAGAGACTATAGATAGATAAGCTGGCTGTCTGACCTGACTATAGCAGCTGTCTGTTACATCATCACCCCAGAGACTATAGAGAGATAAGCTGGCTGTCTGCCCTGACTATAGCAGCTGTCTGTTACATCATCACCCCAGAGACTATAGAGAGATAAGCTGGCTGTCTGACCTGACTATAGCAGCTGTCTGTTACAGTATCACCCCAGAGACTATAGAGAGATAAGCTGGCTGTCTGACCTGACTATAGCAGCTGTCTGTTACAGTATCACCCCAGAGACTATAGAGAGATAAGCTGGCTGTCTGACCTGACTATAGCAGCTGTCTGTTACATCATCACCCCAGAGACTATAGAGAGATAAGATGACTGTCTGCCCTGACTATAGCAGCTGTCTGTTACATCATCACCCCA
Organism: Oncorhynchus clarkii lewisi; assembly: GCF_045791955.1. Taxonomy (NCBI): domain Eukaryota; kingdom Metazoa; phylum Chordata; class Actinopteri; order Salmoniformes; family Salmonidae; genus Oncorhynchus; species Oncorhynchus clarkii. The sequence continues at coordinate 172,990 of NW_027257982.1, read as the reverse complement.
GAGACTATAGAGAGATAAGCTGGCTGTTACATCATCACCCCAGAGACTATAGAGAGATAAGCTGGCTGTCTGCCCTGACTATAGCAGCTGTCTGTTACATCATCACCCCAGAGACTATAGAGAGATAAGATGACTGTTACAGTATCACCCCAGAGACTATAGAGAGATGAGATGACTGTTACATCATCACCCCAGTGACTATAGAGAGATAAGCTGGCTGTCTGACCTGACTATAGCAGCTGTCTGTTACATCATCACCCCAGAGACTATAGAGAGATAAGATGACTGTCTGACCTGACTATAGCAGCTGTCTGTTACATCATCACCCCAGAGACTATAGAGAGATAAGCTGGCTGTCTGCCCTGACTATAGCAGCTGTCTGTTACATCATCACCCCAGAGACTATAGAGAGATAAGCTGGCTGTCTGACCTGACTATAGCAGCTGTCTGTTACATCATCACCCCAGAGACTATAGAGAGATAAGCTGGCTGTCTGCCCTGACTATAGCAGCTGTCTGTTACATCATCACCCCAGAGACTATAGAGAGATAAGCTGGCTGTCTGCCCTGACTATAGCAGCTGTCTGTTACATCATCACCCCAGAGACTATAGAGAGATAAGCTGGCTGTCTGACCTGACTATAGCAGCTGTCTGTTACATCATCACCCCAGAGACTATAGAGAGATAAGCTGGCTGTCTGCCCTGACTATAGCAGCTGTCTGTTACATCATCACCCCAGAGACTATAGATAGATAAGCTGGCTGTCTGACCTGACTATAGCAGCTGTCTGTTACATCATCACCCCAGAGACTATAGAGAGATAAGCTGGCTGTCTGCCCTGACTATAGCAGCTGTCTGTTACATCATCACCCCAGAGACTATAGAGAGATAAGCTGGCTGTCTGACCTGACTATAGCAGCTGTCTGTTACAGTATCACCCCAGAGACTATAGAGAGATAAGCTGGCTGTCTGACCTGACTATAGCAGCTGTCTGTTACATCATCACCCCAGAGACTATAGAGAGATAAGCTGGCTGTCTGCCCTGACTATAGCAGCTGTCTGTTACATCATCACCCCAGAGACTATAGAGAGATAAGCTGGCTGTCTGCCCTGACTATAGCAGCTGTCTGTTACATCATCACCCCAGAGACTATAGAGAGATAAGATGACTGTCTGCCCTGACTATAGCAGCTGTCTGTTACATCATCACCCCAGAGACTATAGATAGATAAGCTGGCTGTCTGCCCTGACTATAGCAGCTGTCTGTTACAGTATCACCCCAGAGACTATAGAGAGATAAGCTGGCTGTCTGACCTGACTATAGCAGCTGTCTGTTACATCATCACCCCAGAGACTATAGAGAGATAAGCTGGCTGTCTGCCCTGACTATAGCAGCTGTCTGTTACATCATCACCCCAGAGACTATAGAGAGATAAGATGACTGTCTGCCCTGACTATAGCAGCTGTCTGTTACATCATCACCCCAGAGACTATAGAGAGATAAGCTGGCTGTTACATCATCACCCCAGAGACTATAGAGAGATAAGCTGGCTGTCTGCCCTGACTATAGCAGCTGTCTGTTACATCATCACCCCAGAGACTATAGAGAGATAAGCTGGCTGTCTGCCCTGACTATAGCAGCTGTCTGTTACATCATCACCCCAGAGACTATAGACAGATAAGATGACTGTTACAGTATCACCCCAGAGACTATAGAGAGATAAGATGACTGTTACATCATCACCCCAGAGACTATAGAGAGATAAGCTGGCTGTCTGACCTGACTATAGCAGCTGTCTGTTACATCATCACCCCAGAGACTATAGAGAGATAAGCTGACTGTCTGACCTGACTATAGCAGCTGTCTGTTACATCATCACCCCAGAGACTATAGAGAGATAAGCTGGCTGTCTGCCCTGACTATAGCAGCTGTCTGTTACATCATCACCCCAGAGACTATAGAGAGATAAGCTGGCTGTCTGACCTGACTATAGCAGCTGACTGTTACATCATCACCCCAGAGACTATAGATAGATAAGCTGGCTGTCTGCCCTGACTATAGCAGCTGTCTGTTACATCATCACCCCAGAGACTATAGAGAGATAAGCTGGCTGTCTGCCCTGACTATAGCAGCTGTCTGTTACATCATCACCCCAGAGACTATAGAGAGATAAGCTGGCTGTCTGCCCTGACTATAGCAGCTGTCTGTTACATCATCACCCCAGAGACTATAGAGAGATAAGCTGGCTGTCTGCCCTGACTATAGCAGCTGTCTGTTACATCATCACCCCAGAGACTATAGAGAGATAAGATGACTGTTACAGTATCACCCCAGAGACTATAGAGAGATAAGATGACTGTTACATCATCACCCCAGAGACTATAGAGAGATAAGCTGGCTGTCTGACCTGACTATAGCAGCTGTCTGTTACATCATCACCCCAGAGACTATAGAGAGATAAGCTGGCTGTCTGCCCTGACTATAGCAGCTGTCTGTTACATCATCACCCCAGAGACTATAGAGAGATAAGCTGGCTGTCTGACCTGACTATAGCAGCTGTCTGTTACATCATCACCCCAGAGACTATAGAGAGATAAGCTGGCTGTCTGACCTGACTATAGCAGCTGACTGTTACATCATCACCCCAGAGACTATAGATAGATAAGCTGGCTGTCTGCCCTGACTATAGCAGCTGTCTGTTACATCATCACCCCAGAGACTATAGAGAGATAAGCTGGCTGTCTGCCCTGACTATAGCAGCTGTCTGTTACATCATCACCCCAGAGACTATAGAGAGATAAGCTGGCTGTCTGACCTGACTATAGCAGCTGACTGTTACATCATCACCCCAGAGACTATAGAGAGATAAGCTGGCTGTCTGCCCTGACTATAGCAGCTGTCTGTTACATCATCACCCCAGAGACTATAGAGAGATAAGCTGGCTGTCTGCCCTGACTATAGCAGCTGTCTGTTACATCATCACCCCAGAGACTATAGAGAGATAAGCTGGCTGTCTGACCTGACTATAGCAGCTGACTGTTACATCATCACCCCAGAGACTATAGAGAGATAAGCTGGCTGTCTGACCTGACTATAGCAGCTGACTGTTACATCATCACCCCAGAGACTATAGAGAGATAAGCTGGCTGTCTGACCTGACTATAGCAGCTGTCTGTTACAGTATCACCCCAGAGACTATAGAGAGATAAGCTGGCTGTCTGACCTGACTATAGCAGCTGTCTGTTACATCATCACCCCAGAGACTATAGAGAGATAAGCTGGCTTTCTGACCTGACTATAGCAGCTGTCTGTTACATCATCACCCCAGAGACTATAGATAGATAAGCTGGCTGTCTGCCCTGACTATAGCAGCTGTCTGTTACATCATCACCCCAGAGACTATAGAGAGATAAGCTGGCTGTCTGCCCTGACTATAGCAGCTGTCTGTTACATCATCACCCCAGAGACTATAGAGAGATAAGCTGGCTGTCTGCCCTGACTATAGCAGCTGTCTGTTACATCATCACCCCAGAGACTATAGAGAGATAAGCTGACTGTTACAGTATCACCCCAGAGACTATAGAGAGATAAGCTGACTGTTACATCATCACCCCAGAGACTATAGAGAGATAAGCTGGCTGTCTGACCTGACTATAGCAGCTGACTGTTACATCATCACCCCAGAGACTATAGAGATATAAGCTGACTGTTACATCATCACCCCAGAGACTATAGAGAGATAAGCTGACTCTTACATCATCACCCCAGAGACTATAGAGAGATAAGCTGACTGTTACATCATCACCCCAGAGACTATAGAGAGATAAGCTGACTCTTACATCATCACCCCAGAGACTATAGAGAGATAAGCTGACTGTTACATCATCACCCCAGAGACTATAGAGAGATAAGCTGACTCTTACATCATCACCCCAGAGACTATAGAGAGATAGGCTGACTGTTACATCATCACCCCAGACTATAGAGAGATAAGCTGACTGTTACATAGAGAGATAAGCTGACTGTTACATCATCACCCCAGAGACTATAGAGAGATAAGCTGGCATCACAATATATTCCTTTTCTCCAAAAGGATCTGAAGACGTCCAGGGGCCTTCATGAGGAAATGATGAAAGCAGCCAGCAGCAATGCCAAGCAGGTAACCTGTCAACCATTTATTACATATTTTACCTTCCCCTTACGAAGGTGAACTTTGAACCATGTTCTTCAGAAGTCGAGGGGTGTTCAGGTAGAAATTGTTCATGAAGAGTTTGTAAATTGTAAACAGACCCATGTGTTTTTATTGGTTGTATTGCAGGTCATCGACTGGGTCACGGAGCGGGCCTCTAAGTGAGAGAGAACGATCCCTAGTGGTTTTAGACCGGTTTTATCGTCACGGCAAACCGCAACCATCAGTGGAATGTACTTTCACCACAGGAAACATCAGTACAGTCTGTCAGGAGGTGAACGTGTGATTAGCATGTTTGTTTGTGTCTTAAGAACCTCAGTGACTGTCAGTTGCCAGGCAGCCATTCATTGTTATTCCATTGTTTGTTTGTGTCTTAAGAACCTCAGTGACTGTCAGTTGCCAGGCAGCCATTCATTGTAATTCCATTGTTTGTTTATGTCTTAAGAACTTCAGTGACTGTCAGTTGCCAGGCAGCCATTCATTGTTATTCCATTGTTTGTTTGTGTCTTAAGAACCTCAGTGACTGTCAGTTGCCAGGCAGCCATTCATTGTAATTACATTGTTTGTTTATGTCTTAAGAACTTCAGTGACTGTCAGTTGCCAGGCAGCCATTCATTGTAATTACATTGTTTGTTTGTGTCTTAAGAACTTCAGTGACTGTCAGTTGCCAGGCAGCCATTCATTGTAATTACATTGTTTGTTTATGTCTTTAGAACTTCAGTGACTGTCAGTTGCCAGGCAGCCATTCATTGTAATTACATTGTTTGTTTATGTCTTTAGAACTTCAGTGACTGTCAGTTGCCAGGCAGCCATTCATTGTAATTCCATTGTTTGTTCATGTCTTTAGAACTTCAGTGACTGTCAGTTGCCAGGCAGCCATTCATTGTAATTACATTGTTTGTTTTAATGAGTTCTCTCCTATGTTGTTTTAATAGGAAATTCCACAAACTGGGAGGTTTGTCTTTTAGATGTGTTCACATGGTTTATTTAACATGTATGTCTCTGTTTGTTGTAAAGCATTGGTAGAATTGTAGATATCACTATTTCTTTTAGTTGTGCCATCAATTTGATGAAATATAATAAAATGTGTTTTGTGATCTTTGTGCGTACTACGACTGTTCTGTGCAGTACAACACTGTCAGTTTCTAGTGACGTAACGTTAGTCTATCTCGGTTCACAGTAGGAACAAATGCAACGCCAGCAGAGAATGTCACTTTCTCTCACACATATGAACAAAACAATGCTTTCTCTATACCCCCCTCGGTCCTCACTATTCTATACCCCCCTCGGTCCTCACTATTCTATACCCCCCTCGGTCCTCACTATTCTATACCCCCCTCGGTCCTCACTATTTTATACCCCCCTCAGTCCCCACTATTCTATACCCCCCTCGGTCCTCACTATTCTATACCCCCCTCAGTCCTCACTATTCTATACCCCCCTCAGTCCTTACTATTCTATACCCCCCTCAGTCCTTACTATTCTTTACCCCCCTCAGTCCTCACTATTCTATACTCCCCCTCAGTCCTCACTATTCTATAACCCCCTCAGTCCTCACTATTCTATACCTCCCTCAGTCCTCACTATTCTATACTCCCCCTCAGTCCTCATTACTCTATAACCCCCTCAGTCCTCACTATTCTATACCCCCTCAGTCCTCATTACTCTATACCCCCCTCAGTCCTCACTACTCTACACCCCCCTCAGTCCTCATTACTCTATACCCCCCCTCAGTCCTCACTATTCTATACCCCCCTCAGTCCTCACTACTATATATCCCCCTCAGTCCTCACTAGTGTACCCCCCTCAGTCCTCACTAGTCTATACCCCCCTCAGTCCTCACTATTCTATACCCCCCTCAGTCCTCATTACTCTATACCCCCCCTCAGTCCTCACTATTCTATACCCCCCTCAGTCCTCATTACTCTATACCCCCCCTCAGTCCTCACTATTCTATACCCCCCTCAGTCCTCACTACTCTATACCCCCCTCGGTCCTCACTATTCTATACCCCCTCAGTCCTCACTACTCTATACCCCCCTCAGTCCTCACTATTCTATACCCCCCTCAGTCCTCACTATTCTATACCCCCCTCATTCCTCACTATTCTATACCCCCCTCAGTCCTCACTACTCTATACCCCCCTCAGTCCTCACTATTCTATACCCCCCTCAGTCCTCACTATTCTATACCCCCCTCAGTCCTCACTACTCTATACCCCCCTCAGTCCTCACTATTCTATACCCCCCTCAGTCCTCACTATTCTATACCCCCTCAGTCCTCACTACTCTATACCCCCCTCAGTCCTCACTATTCTATACCCCCCTCAGTCCTCACTATTCTATACCCCCCTCATTCCTCACTATTCTATACCCCCCTCAGTCCTTACTATTCTATACTCCCCCTCAGTCCTCATTACTCTATAACCCCCTCAGTCCTCACTATTCTATACCCCCCTCAGTCCTCATTACTCTATACCCCCCTGAGTCCTCACTACTCTACACCCCCCTCAGTCCTCATTACTCTATACCCCCCTCAGTCCTCACTATTCTATACCCCCCTCAGTCCTCACTATTCTATACCCCCCTCAGTCCTCACTATTCTATACCCCCCTCAGTCCTTACTATTCTATACCCCCCCAGTCCTCACTATTCTATATCCCCCTCAGTCCTTACTATTCTTTACCCCCCTCAGTCCTCACTATTCTATACTCCCCCTCAGTCCTCATTACTCTATAACCCCCTCAGTCCTCACTATTCTATACCCCCCTCAGTCCTTACTATTCTATACCCCCCTCAGTCCTCACTATTCTATACCCCCCCCCAGTCCTCACTATTCTATATCCCCCTCAGTCCTTACTATTCTTTACCCCCCTCAGTCCTCACTATTCTATACTCCCCCTCAGTCCTCATTACTCTATAACCCCCTCAGTCCTCACTATTCTATACCCCCCTCAGTCCTTACTATTCTATACCCCCCTCAGTCCTCACTATTCTATACCCCCCCAGTCCTCACTATTCTATATCCCCCTCAGTCCTTACTATTCTTTACCCCCCTCAGTCCTCACTATTCTATACTCCCCCTCAGTCCTCACTATTCTATAACCCCCTCAGTCCTCACTATTCTATACCTCCCTCAGTCCTCACTATTCTATACTCCCCCTCAGTCCTCATTACTCTATAACCCCCTCAGTCCTCACTATTCTATACCCCCCTCAGTCCTCATTACTCTATACCCCCCTCAGTCCTCACTACTCTACACCCCCCTCAGTCCTCATTACTCTATACCCCCCCTCAGTCCTCACTATTCTATACCCCCCTCAGTCCTCACTACTATATATCCCCCTCAGTCCTCACTAGTGTACCCCCCTCAGTCCTCACTAGTCTATACCCCCCTCAGTCCTCACTATTCTATACCCCCCTCAGTCCTCATTACTCTATACCCCCCCTCAGTCCTCACTATTCTATACCCCCCCTCAGTCCTCATTACTCTATACCCCCCCTCAGTCCTCACTATTCTATACCCCCCTCAGTCCTCACTACTCTATACCCCCCTCGGTCCTCACTATTCTATACCCCCCTCAGTCCTCACTACTCTATACCCCCCTCAGTCCTCACTATTCTATACCCCCCCCCAGTCCTCACTATTCTATATCCCCCTCAGTCCTTACTATTCTTTACCCCCCTCAGTCCTCACTATTCTATACTCCCCCTCAGTCCTCATTACTCTATAACCCCCTCAGTCCTCACTATTCTATACCCCCCTCAGTCCTTACTATTCTATACCCCCCTCAGTCCTCACTATTCTATACCCCCCCAGTCCTCACTATTCTATATCCCCCTCAGTCCTTACTATTCTTTACCCCCCTCAGTCCTCACTATTCTATACTCCCCCTCAGTCCTCACTATTCTATAACCCCCTCAGTCCTCACTATTCTATACCTCCCTCAGTCCTCACTATTCTATACTCCCCCTCAGTCCTCATTACTCTATAACCCCCTCAGTCCTCACTATTCTATACCCCCCTCAGTCCTCATTACTCTATACCCCCCTCAGTCCTCACTATTCTATACCCCCCTCAGTCCTCACTATTCTATACCCCCCTCAGTCCTCACTATTCTATACCCCCCTCAGTCCTCACTACTATATATCCCCCTCAGTCCTCACTAGTGTACCCCCCTCAGTCCTCACTAGTCTATACCCCCCTCAGTCCTCACTATTCTATACCCCCCTCAGTCCTCATTGCTCTATACCCCCCCTCAGTCCTCACTATTCTATACCCCCCCTCAGTCCTCACTATTCTATACCCCCCTCAGTCCTCACTACTCTATACCCCCCTCAGTCCTCACTATTCTATACCCCCCTCAGTCCTCACTACTCTACACCCCCCTCAGTCCCCACTATTCTATACCCCCCTCAGTCCTCACTACTCTATACCCCCTTCAGTCCTCACTATTCTATACCCCCCTCAGTCCTGACTACTCTATACCCCCCTCAGTCCTCACTACTCTATACCCCTCTTAGTCCTTACTACTCTATACCACCCCACTTAGTCCTTACTGCTCTATACCACCCCCCTTAGTCCTCACTACTCTATACCCCCATAGTCCTCACTACTCTATACCCCCCTCAGTCCTCACTACTCTATACCCCCCTTAGTCCTCACTACTATATACCACCCTCGGTCCTCACTACTCTATACCCCCCTCAGTCCTCACTACTCTATACCCCCCTCAGTCCTCACTACTCTATACCCCCCTTAGTCCTTACTACTCTATACCACCCCCCTTAGTCCTCACTACTCTATACCCCCCATAGTCCTCACTACTCTATACCCCCATAGTCCTCACTACTCTAGACCACCCCCTTAGTCCTCACTACTATATACCACCCCCCTTAGTCCTCACTACTCTATACCACCCCCCTTAGTCCTCACTACTCTATACCCCCCATAGTCCTCACTACTCTATACCCCCATAGTCCTCACTACTCTATACCACCCCCCTTAGTCCTCACTACTCTATACCACCCCCTTAGTCCTCACTACTCTATACCCCCCATAGTCCTCACTACTCTATACCACCCCCTCAGTCCTCACTACTATATACCACCCACCCTTAGTCCTCACTACTCTATACCCCCTCAGTCCTCACTATTCTATACCACCCTCAGTCCTCACTACTCTATACCCCCCTCAGTCCTCACTACTCTATACCCCCCTTAGTCCTCACTACTCTATACCACCCCCTTAGTCCTCACTACTCTATACCCCCCTCAGTCCTCACTATTCTATACCACCCTCAGTCCTCACTACTCTATACCCCCCTCAGTCCTCACTACTCTATACCCCCCTCAGTCCTCACTACTATATACCACCCTCGGTCCTCAGTACTCTATACCCCCCTCAGTCCTCACTACTCTATACCCCCATAGTCCTCACTACTCTATACCACCCCCTTAGTCCTCACTACTCTATACCACCCCCCTTAGTCCTCACTACTCTATACCCCCCTTAGCCCTCACTACTCTATACCACCCCCTTAGTCCTCACTACTCTATACCCCCCTCAGTCCTCACTATTCTATACCACCCTCAGTCCTCACTACTCTATACCCCCCTCAGTCCTCATTACTCTATAACCCCCTCAGTCCTCACTATTCTATACCCCCCTCAGTCCTTACTATTCTATACCCCCCTCAGTCCTCACTATTCTATACCCCCCCCCAGTCCTCACTATTCTATATCCCCCTCAGTCCTTACTATTCTTTACCCCCCTCAGTCCTCACTATTCTATACTCCCCCTCAGTCCTCATTACTCTATAACCCCCTCAGTCCTCACTATTCTATACCCCCCTCAGTCCTTACTATTCTATACCCCCCTCAGTCCTCACTATTCTATACCCCCCCCAGTCCTCACTATTCTATATCCCCCTCAGTCCTTACTATTCTTTACCCCCCTCAGTCCTCACTATTCTATACTCCCCCTCAGTCCTCACTATTCTATAACCCCCTCAGTCCTCACTATTCTATACCTCCCTCAGTCCTCACTATTCTATACTCCCCCTCAGTCCTCATTACTCTATAACCCCCTCAGTCCTCACTATTCTATACCCCCCTCAGTCCTCATTACTCTATACCCCCCTCAGTCCTCACTACTCTACACCCCCCTCAGTCCTCATTACTCTATACCCCCCCTCAGTCCTCACTATTCTATACCCCCCTCAGTCCTCACTACTATATATCCCCCTCAGTCCTCACTAGTGTACCCCCCTCAGTCCTCACTAGTCTATACCCCCCTCAGTCCTCACTATTCTATACCCCCCTCAGTCCACATTACTCTATACCCCCCCTCAGTCCTCACTATTCTATACCCCCCTCAGTCCTCATTACTCTATACCCCCCCTCAGTCCTCACTATTCTATACCCCCCTCAGTCCTCACTACTCTATACCCCCCTCGGTCCTCACTATTCTATACCCCCCTCAGTCCTCACTACTCTATACCCCCCTCAGTCCTCACTATTCTATACCCCCCTCAGTCCTCACTATTCTATACCCCCCTCAGTCCTCACTACTCTATACCCCCCTCAGTCCTCACTATTCTATACCCCCCTCAGTCCTCACTATTCTATACCCCCTCAGTCCTCACTACTCTATACCCCCCTCAGTCCTCACTATTCTATACCCCCCTCATTCCTCACTACTCTACACCCCCCTCAGTCCCCACTATTCTATACCCCCCTCAGTCCTCACTACTCTATACCCCCTTCAGTCCTCACTATTCTATACCCCCCTCAGTCCTGACTACTCTATACCCCCCTCAGTCCTCACTACTCTATACCCCTCTTAGTCCTTACTACTCTATACCACCCCACTTAGTCCTTACTGCTCTATACCACCCCCCTTAGTCCTCACTACTCTATACCCCCATAGTCCTCACTACTCTATACCCCCCTCAGTCCTCACTACTCTATACCCCCCTTAGTCCTCACTACTATATACCACCCTCGGTCCTCACTACTCTATACCCCCCTCAGTCCTCACTACTCTATACCCCCCTCAGTCCTCACTACTCTATACCCCCCTTAGTCCTTACTACTCTATACCACCCCCCTTAGTCCTCACTACTCTATACCCCCCATAGTCCTCACTACTCTATACCCCCATAGTCCTCACTACTCTAGACCACCCCCTTAGTCCTCACTACTATATACCACCCCCCTTAGTCCTCACTACTCTATACCACCCCCCTTAGTCCTCACTACTCTATACCCCCCATAGTCCTCACTACTCTATACCCCCATAGTCCTCACTACTCTATACCACCCCCCTTAGTCCTCACTACTCTATACCACCCCCTTAGTCCTCACTACTCTATACCCCCCATAGTCCTCACTACTCTATACCACCCCCTCAGTCCTCACTACTATATACCACCCACCCTTAGTCCTCACTACTCTATACCCCCTCAGTCCTCACTATTCTATACCACCCTCAGTCCTCACTACTCTATACCCCCCTCAGTCCTCACTACTCTATACCCCCCTTAGTCCTCACTACTCTATACCACCCCCTTAGTCCTCACTACTCTATACCCCCCTCAGTCCTCACTATTCTATACCACCCTCAGTCCTCACTACTCTATACCCCCCTCAGTCCTCACTACTCTATACCCCCCTTAGTCCTCACTACTATATACCACCCTCGGTCCTCAGTACTCTATACCCCCCTCAGTCCTCACTACTCTATACCCCCATAGTCCTCACTACTCTATACCACCCCCTTAGTCCTCACTACTCTATACCACCCCCCTTAGTCCTCACTACTCTATACCCCCCTTAGTCCTCACTACTCTATACCACCCCCTTAGTCCTCACTACTCTATACCCCCCTCAGTCCTCACTATTCTATACCACCCTCAGTCCTCACTACTCTATACCCCCCTCAGTCCTCACTACTCTATACCCCCCTTAGTCCTCACTACTATATACCACCCTCGGTCCTCAGTACTCTATACCACCCCCCTTAGTCCTCACTACTCTATACCACCCCCCTTAGTCCTCACTACTCTATACCCCCCATAGTCCTCACTACTCTATACCACCCCCTTAGTCCTCACTACTATATACCACCTACCCTTAGTCCTCACTACTCTATACCCCCTCAGTCCTCACTACTCTATACCCCCTCAGTCCTCACTACTCTATACCACCCCCCTTAGTCCTCACTACTCTATACCACCCCCCTCAGTCCTCACTACTCTATACCCCCTCAGTCCTCACTATTCTATACTACCCCCCTTAGTCCTCACTATTCTATACCACCCTCAGTCCTCACTACTCTATACCCCCCTCAGTCCTCACTACTCTATACCCCCCTTAGTCCTCACTACTATATACCACCCTCTGTCCTCAGTACTCTATACCCCCCCTCAGTCCTCACTACTCTATACCCCCCTTAGTCCTCACTACTATATACCACCCTCGGTCCTCAGTACTCTATACCCCCCTCAGTCCTCACTACTCTATACCACCCCCCTTAGTCCTCACTACTCTATACCACCCCCCTTAGTCCTCACTACTCTATACCACCCCTTAGTCCTCACTATTCTATACCACCCCCCTTAGTCCTCACTATTCTATACCACCCTCAGTCCTCACTACTCTATACCCCCCTCAGTCCTCACTACTCTATACCCCCCTTAGTCCTCACTACTATATACCACCCTCGGTCCTCAGTACTCTATACCACCCCCCTTAGTCCTCACTACTCTATACCACCCCCCTTAGTCCTCACTACTCTATACCCCCCATAGTCCTCACTACTCTATACCACCCCCTTAGTCCTCACTACTATATACCACCCACCCTTAGTCCTCACTACTCTATACCCCCTCAGTCCTCACTACTCTATACCCCCTCAGTCCTCACTACTCTATACCACCCCCCTTAGTCCTCACTACTCTATACCACCCCCCTCAGTCCTCACTACTCTATACCCCCTCAGTCCTCACTATTCTATACTACCCCCCTTAGTCCTCACTATTCTATACCACCCTCAGTCCTCACTACTCTATACCCCCCTCAGTCCTCACTACTCTATACCCCCCTTAGTCCTCACTACTATATACCACCCTCTGTCCTCAGTACTCTATACCCCCCCTCAGTCCTCACTACTCTATACCCCCCTTAGTCCTCACTACTATATACCACCCTCGGTCCTCAGTACTCTATACCCCCCTCAGTCCTCACTACTCTACACCCCCCTTAGTCCTCACTACTATATACCATCCTCGGTCCTCAGTACTCTATACCCCCCTAAGTCCTCTCCCTTGGCCAAGAGCATGAAAGAGGTGATGGGAATGAACTGGGGGTCGAGACGCTCCTCTCTCCCCTGGCCAAGAGCATGAAAGGGATGATGGGAATGAACTGGGGGTTGAGCCTCCGGTTAGCAACCTTGGGACCTGATACATTCTGAGGGGGCTTTGTTTTCTCCTCTGGCCTGGGTGCCAGTATGTTCCTGCTCTACTGCCAAACAACAGACAGGCATCCAGGCTAACAATGCTCCCCTATAGGTGCTCCACACACCCCATTGTGTTTGGTCTCATGATTCATCCCACCACAGGCCACCCAATTAGACTAAGGTAAGGGTTGGACTTAAACAACTATTTTGGGATAACTACCAAGCATTCTATTTTTAATGGTATAAATATAGCATCTTCAATATTTAGCTTGGTTAGGTCCTTATTGTAAAAGAGAACCTGTTCTCAATGACTTAAGGCAAAAAAACTATATAAGTAAATAGTACAGAATTACTGAGTTAGGTTGACGTCTGTCCTCATTAGTGTAATTCAAAATCTGCTCCTTCTGTTAAGTCGTACTCAACAGAATCAGGACCAACCACCCTCAGTCATGATAGAGGAGAGTTGGAGTTATTCAATTAATTAGTGGAGGTGAAATCAGATCAGTAATTTGGACTCATGTAATAAAACAAGCAAGGAGAGTGAGCTTGTCCTAACCGTAACCCTAAACCTAACCCTTAAACTTAACATAGCATTTTAACAAATTCAGGACATAAAAGTCCTGACTTTTCTAAATTGTTTATGTTTTCCTATCTTATCAGGACATTGTGGTGACTTGTCAGGACAGTGTGGTCCTGTTAAGGTAGGAAAAAATGTACACACCCATTTTGTTCTTCTATCCTCGTGGGGACCTACAATTGATTTCCATTCAAAATCCTACTTCCCCCTAATTCTAAACCTAACCATAATTCTAAACCTAAGCCTAATTCTAAACCTAACCCTAATTCTAAACCTAACCCTAATTCAACCCTAGTCCTAATTCTAACCTAACCCCTAAATGTAGCATAGCCTTTGTCCTCATGCGGATGTGGGAAATGTCCTCATAAGGGACAATTGTCCTTGTTTTACTATCCTTGTGGGGACCTAAAATCCCCAAAAGTGCCCAGAAGAATCAACCCCCCCCCCCACACACACACACACACACACACACACTTGCTTACACACACACTCACCGTACTCCTAGAAACGGACAGGCTGCTGGGACACGGAGACCTCAGGACATGACAAACGCCACACTAATTACTGATTTAATTTGGAAAGTCTCCAGCAGTTCTCTGATTTCTATAAATTGACATTCAGAAAGTCTATCAATGCCCTTTGTGTTAGATTAGATGGGCTGAATGATGGCTTCAAGCTGTGGACAGTGGCTCTGAACAGCTCTGACGCTGAACAACAGGTTGTGTGTGAGTGGCTTGGATGCCTGCTCCTTACTCAGTGGCATGTAAACCCCAATCAGGAGGTGTGTTGTGCTTCTTTGGTGAATTCTCTGCTGAGCCAATCATATACTAGTCTCTTATATTATAGTCTATTCTATTCTACTCTATTATATTATAGTCATATTATATTATAGTCTTCTATTCTACTCTATTATATTATAGTCTTCTATTATATTATAGTCATATTATAATATAGTCTTATAGTCTATTCTACTCTATTATATTATAGTCATATTATATTATAGTCTTCTATTCTACTCTATTATAGTCATTATAATATAGTCTTCTATTCTACTCTTACAGTTTATTTTATGGTCATTATAATATAGTCTTCGATTCTACTCTATTATACTTTAGTATATTCTATTATAGTCTATTCTACTCTATTATATGTTAGTATATTCTACTCTCTTATAGTCTAGTCTATTCTACTTTATTATATTCTAGTCTATTCTATTTTAGTCTATTCTATTTTAGTCTGTTCTACTCTATTACATTTTAGTCTATTATGTTCTAGTCTACTCTATTCTTGTCTATTCTACACTATTATATTTTAGTAGATTCTACTCTATTATATTCTAGTCTATTCTATTTGTCTATTCTAGTCTATTCTACTCTATTATATTCTAGTCTATTATATTAGATTTTAGTGTATTATGTTCTAGTCTATTCTTGTCTATTCTACTCTATTATATTCTAGTCTATTCTACTCTATTATATTCTAGTCTATTCTACTCTATTATATTCTAGTCTATTCTACTCTATTATATGCTAGTCTATTATATTTTAGTCTATTATGTTCTATTCTACTCTATTATAGTCTTCTATTTTAGTCTACTCTATTCTATTGTATGGATTGGGCCATCCCAAGTTGAAGTCCTTTGACATTTTAATTGTCATATTGCATTCATTCGATGCACCCCATTCCTCCACAAGCGAAGACATTGTTTGGTACAGAGACTTGAACACATTTCAGAGTGCGTGTTTTGTGGGAACGTTGGTTTGATTGGTTCTTGTTGAGGAAATACAGTGAACACCAGTTAGACCACAAGAACAACCTGAAAGACAATCCAGAAATATGTCATTTATGTGCATCATTAACAGAGTTAAAATAAAACTAAGCCTTGAATTATAATAGCTGCCAAAGGCGTAGGACAATTCAAATTTTCAAGCAGCCTTCACAATCTTTTTCACCGTAACTTTTTCATTTAAGTTAACAGTAATCGCTGAATAATTTGCAGACAGAGATTGCCGAATAAACAATTAGCGTAGGATGGATGGATGCTAGATAGATAATACTTCCAGTATGTTTTTTAGTACCAAAACAATAGATTATTGTTCTTGTACAGCTTAACGACGATTTGAACAAAACAATTTCTTCTGTTGTAACTGATCTCTCGCTATGATGTCATCGGTAATGCATGTGTTTCTATAAATACACAAAACAACTTCTTCTGTTGTAACTGATCTCTCGCTATGATGTCATCGGTAATGCATGTGTTTCTATAAATACACAAAACAACTCATTCCAGTTTTTTTGAAACATGATCCATTCATTTTGAGCTGTTTGTGTGGACTTTGAATCAGGGTAGATCCTGTGTCTAGTTCACTGCACATCACAGTCCTTGTTCTCGTAGTTCAGTTATCAGCCATGTCCTCCTCTGTTCTGTACACTCCAGTGTGGAACTCCGGGACACTCCACTCTAGAAGTCTGGAACTGTTCAGTCCTTGTGGTCCGTTGGTGGTAAACAGAACCTTTATGCTACCAGGCCGAGTCTGGCGATCTTTGCCGAGAGGAATGAGTGGAGGATGAAGACGATAGGCTTTGGGCACGAGTGGAGGTCCAGCTGCTGAACATAGAACAGGAGAGAATGTTACATTCTAGTTCTAATGGTGAGTTCTAGTATATTACAGTTTCATGAGATCTAATGGTGAGTTCTATTATATTACAGTTCCATGAGATCTAATGGTGAGTTCTATTATATTACAGTTCCATGAGATCTAATGGTGAGTTCTATTATATTACAGTTCCATGAGATCTAATGGTGAGTTCTATTATATTACAGTTCCATGAGATCTAATGGTGAGTTCCATTATATTACAGTTCCATGAGATCTAATGGTGAGTTCCATTAGTTCTATTGTATTACAGTTCCATGAGATCTAATGGTGAGTTCCATTAGTTCTATTATATTACAGTTCCATGAGATCTAATGGTGAGTTCTATTATATTACAGTTCCATGAGATCTAATGGTGAGTTCCATTATATTACGGTTCCATGAGATCTAATGGTGAGTTCCATTATATTACAGTTCCATGAGATCTAATGGTGAGTTATATTATATTACAGTTCCATGAGATCTAATGGTGAGTTATATTATATTACAGTTTCATGATATCTAATGGTGAGTTATATTATATTACAGTTTCATGATATCTAATGGTGAGTTCCATTAGTTCTATTGTATTACAGTTCCACGAGTTCTAATGGTGAGTTCCATTAGTTCTATTGTATTACAGTTCCATGAGATCTAATGGTGAGTTCCATTAGTTATATTATATTACAGTTCCATGAGTTCTAATGGTGAGTTCCATTAGTTCTATTGTATTACAGTTCCATGAGTTCTAATGGTGAGTTCCATTAGTTCTATTGTATTACAGTTCCATGAGATCTAATGGTGAGTTCTATTAGTTCTATTATATTACAGTTCCATTAGTTCTAATGGTGAGTTCCATTAGTTCTATTATATTACAGTTCCATGAGATCTAATGGTGAGTTCCATTAGTTCTATTGTATTACAGTTCCATGAGTTATAATGGTGAGTTCCATTAGTTCTAATGGTGAGTTCCATTAGTTCTATTGTATTACAGTTCCATGAGATCTAATGGTGAGTTCCATTAGTTCTATTGTATTACAGTTCCATGAGTTATAATGGTGAGTTCCATTAGTTCTAATGGTGAGTTCCATTAGTTCTATTGTATTACAGTTCCATGAGATCTAATGGTGAGTTCCATTAGTACTATTATATTACAGTTCCATTAGTTCTAATGGTGAGTTCCATTAGTTCTATTGTATTACAGTTCCATGAGATCTAATGGTGAGTTCCATTAGTTCTATTATATTACAGTTCCATTAGTTCTAATGGTGAGTTCCATTAGTTCTATTATATTACAGTTTCATGAGATCTAATGGTGAGTTCCATTATATTACAGTTCCATGAGATCTAATGGTGAGTTATATTATATTACAGTTCCATGAGATCTAATGGTGAGTTATATTATATTACAGTTTCATGATATCTAATGGTGAGTTCCATTAGTTCTATTGTATTACAGTTCCACGAGTTCTAATGGTGAGTTCCATTAGTTCTATTGTATTACAGTTCCATGAGATCTAATGGTGAGTTCCATTAGTTATATTATATTACAGTTCCATGAGTTCTAATGGTGAGTTCCATTAGTTCTATTGTATTACAGTTCCATGAGTTCTAATGGTGAGTTCCATTAGTTCTATTGTATTACAGTTCCATGAGATCTAATGGTGAGTTCTATTAGTTCTATTATATTACAGTTCCATTAGTTGTAATGGTGAGTTCCATTAGTTCTATTATATTACAGTTCCATGAGATCTAATGGTGAGTTCCATTAGTTCTATTGTATTACAGTTCCATTAGTTATAATGGTGAGTTCCATTAGTTATAATGGTGAGTTCCATTAGTTCTATTATATTACAGTTTCATGAGATCTAATGGTGAGTTCCATTAGTTCTATTGTATTACAGTTCCATGAGTTATAATGGTGAGTTCCATTAGTTCTAATGGTGAGTTCCATTAGTTATATTGTATTACAGTTCCATGAGATCTAATGGTGAGTTCCATTAGTACTATTATATTACAGTTCCATTAGTTCTAATGGTGAGTTCCATTAGTTCTATTGTATTACAGTTCCATGAGATCTAATGGTGAGTTCCATTAGTTCTATTATATTACAGTTCCATTAGTTCTAATGGTGAGTTCCATTAGTTCTATTATATTACAGTTTCATGAGATCTAATGGTGAGTTCCATTAGTTCTATTATATTACAGTTCCATTAGTTCTAATGGTGAGTTCCATTAGTTCTATTATATTACAGTTCCATGAGATCTAATGGTGAGTTCCATTAGTTCTATTGTATTACAGTTCCATGAGTTATAATGGTGAGTTCCATTAGTTCTAATGGTGAGTTCCATTAGTTCTATTATATTACAGTTTCATGAGATCTAATGGTGAGTTCCATTAGTTCTATTGTATTACAGTTCCATGAGATCTAATGGTGAGTTCCATTAGTTCTATTATATTACAGTTCCATTAGTTCTAATGGTGAGTTCCATTAGTTCTATTATATTACAGTTTCATGAGATCTAATGGTGAGTTCCATTAGTTCTATTATATTACAGTTCCATTAGTTCTAATGGTGAGTTCCATTAGTTATATTATATTACAGTTCCATTAGTTCTAATGGTGAGTTCCATGAGATCTATTATATTACAGTTCCATGAGATCTAATGGTGAGTTCTATTATATTACAGTTCCATGAGATCTAATGGTGAGTTCCATTAGTTCTATTATATTACAGTTTCATGAGATCTAATGGTGAGTTCCATTAGTTCTATTATATTACAGTTCCATTAGTTCTAATGGTGAGTTCCATTAGTTATATTATATTACAGTTCCATTAGTTCTAATGGTGAGTTCCATTAGTTATATTATATTACAGTTCCATTAGTTCTAATGGTGAGTTCCATTATATTACAGTTCCATGAGATCTAATGGTGAGTTCCATTAGTTCTATTATATTACAGTTCCATTAGTTTTAATGGTGAGTTCCATTAGTTATATTATATTACAGTTCCATTAGTTCTAATGGTGAGTTCCATTAGTTCTATTATATTACAGTTCCATTAGTTCTAATGGTGAGTTCCATTAGTTATATTATATTACAGTTCCATGAGTTCTAATGGTGAGTTCCATTAGTTCTATTATATTACAGTTCCATGAGTTCTAATGGTGAGTTCCATTAGTTCTATTATATTACAGTTTCATGAGTTCTAATGGTGAGTTCCATTAGTTATATTATATTACAGTTCCATGAGTTCTAATGGTGAGTTCCATTAGTTCTATTATATTACAGTTTCATGAGTTCTAATGGTGAGTTCCATTAGTTATATTATATTACAGTTCCATTAGTTCTAATGGTGAGTTCCATTAGTTCTATTATATTACAGTTCCATGAGTTCTAATGGTGAGTTCCATTAGTTCTATTATATTACAGTTCCATGAGTTCTAATGGTGAGTTACATTAGTTATTTTGTATTACAGTAGTGTTCTGAGAGTAGAACACATCTAAACAGAGTTATTTTCATAAACAGTGTTTCAGTATGCCCATGTATGACTCATTTCCTGTTTAACGTATAGGGGATTCTGTGGAAACTTTTCCATCTTTACTTGTTTGTGTTCATTTAACCGTGGCTCAGTAGAGCAGAAGAGAAACTGCAATGAAATATGAGTCAACTGGGTGTTTTTATCCTCCATGAAATACGGTCTCATGTACAGTCATCAACTAACAGAGACGGTTGTTAAGAGTGATCCTGTCCCTAGTAGAAACAATGGTCCTGATAGGTGAATGATAACCAGGTTAATGTAGGGGAAAGGTCACATGGTGGATCTACTGTAGTGTGGAATATCAAGAGGAGGATGCCTTGCTTCTTGTTTTAAAAAAAATACACTTACAATTTCACCCTCTTTTCCACTGAAATCCAGGAAGAGCATCCTGACCCCGTCGTCGGAGGACATCTTGAGGCGTTCGAAGGGGTAGCAGAGGAGAGGTTTGGCTTGGTTCTGGTTCCCCTGGTCCACCTGGTCCTCCCCCTTCTGCTCAGCCAGGACAGAGAAGCCCTGCTCGTAGTGGATCACCAGCCTGCACTCCTGGCCCTTGTACATACAGCCTGGAACAGGACAATATAATGGGGTAACTCCTGGCCCTTGTACATACAGCCTGAAACAGGACAATAGAATGGGGTAACTCCTGGCCCTTGTACATACAGCCTGGAACAGGACAATAGAATGAGTAACTCCTGGCCCTTGTACACACAGCCTGGAACAGGACAATAGAATGGGGTAACTCCTGGCCCTTGTACATACAGCCTGGAACAGGACAATAGAATGAGTAACTCCTGGCCCTTGTACATACAGCCTGGGGTACAGGACAATAGAATGGGTAACTCCTGGCCCTTGTACATACAGCCTGGAACAGGACAATAGAATGGGGTAACTCCTGGCCCTTGTACATACAACCTGGAACAGGACAATATAATGGGGTAACTCCTGGCCCTTGTACATACAGCCTGGAACAGGACAATAGAATGGGGTAACTCCTGGCCCTTGTACATACAGCCTGGGGTACAGGACAATAGAATGGGTAACTCCTGGCCCTTGTACATACAGCCTGGAACAGGACAATAGAATGGGGTAACTCCTGGCCCTTGTACATACAGCCTGGGGTACAGGACAATAGAATGGGTAACTCCTGGCCCTTGTACATACAGCCTGGAACAGGACAATAGAATGGGGTAACTCCTGGCCCTTGTACATACAGCCTGGAACAGGACAATAGAATGGGGTAACTCCTGGTCCTTGTACATACAGCCTGGAACAGGACAATAGAATGGGGTAACTCCTGGCCCTTGTACACACAGCCTGGAACAAGACAACATAATGCTGGGTGAATAAAGTTCCACTAACCTTTCAGTATTCTTTAAACTGTACACACATCCCAAATCAAAGGGGGAGCTAGAGAACAGCTAGGAACAGTAGGAAGGGAGGACGCAGGATTCGAACCACTGTCTCCGGGCTTGCAATATACAGTATGTTCTTGTGCTGGGAGTGTTGCTACTAGACCACAACAAGCTATGTATTGCTAGGTCATTCCTGAACCTTGTACATCCAGCCTGTAACAGGACAACAGCTGGGTGAAAACAAGGCCCTGTCCTGGCTGTATATTAGGACTACTGCTGCTTGGTGTTAGTGGGTGGGAAATTAGTTCTGGAGCAGATGTCAGCCATTTTAAATCCAGATAAGTGATTTGGCTTGTAATCGTACTTAGACAAAAAAAACAGACAATGGCTGTATTTCACATTTGTTGTTTTTCTAATCAATCCCTTTTAAAACTACCATTTATGTCCCTGCCTTGCCTGTTTTATTTTACTAGGCAAGTCCGTTAAGAACAAATTCTTATTTTCAATGAACAGTGGGTTAACTAGGAACAGTGGGTTAACTGCCTTGTTCCGGGGCAGAAAGACAGATTTTTACTTTGTCAACTCGGGGATTCAATCTAGCAACCTTTCGGTTACTAGTCCAACGCTCTAACCGCTAGGCTACCTGCCGCCCCTACACTCTAACCACTAGCCTACCTGCCTGCCCCTACACTCTAACCACTAGGCTACCTGCCGTCCCTACACTCTAACCACTAGGCTACCTGACATCCCTACACTCTAACCACTAGGCTACCTGCCTGCCCCTATACTCTAACCACTAGGCTACCTGCCGCCACTACCCTCTAACCACTAGGCTACCTGTCTTCCCCTACACTCTAACCACTAGGCTACCTGCCGCCCCTACACTCTAACCACTAGGCTACCTGTCTGCCCCTACACTCTAACCACTAGGCTACCTGCCGTCCCTACACTCTAACCACTAGGCTACCTGCCGTCCCTACACTCTAACCACTAGGCTACCTGACGTCCCTACACTCTAACCACTAGGCTACCTGCCTGCCCCTACACTCTAACCACTAGGCTACCTGCCGCCACTACCCTCTAACCACTAGGCTACCTGTCTGCCCCTACACTCTAACCACTAGGCTACCTGCCGCCCCTACAATCTAACCACTAGGCTACCTGCCGCCCCTACACTCTAACCACTAGGCTACCTTCCACCCCTACACTCTAACCACTAGGCTACCTGCCGCCCCTACACTCTAACCACTAGGCTACCTGCCACCCCTCCACTCTAACCACTAGGCTACCTGCCGCCCCTACACTCTAACCACTAGGCTACCTGCCGCCCCTACACTTTAACCACTAGGCTACCTGCCGTCCCAACACTCTAACCACTAGGCTACCTGCCGCCCCTACACTCTAACCACTAGGCTACCTGCCGCCCCTACACTCTAACCACTAGACTACCTGCCGCCCCTACACTCTAACCACTAGGCTACCTGCCGTCCCTACACTCTAACCACTAGACTACCTGCCTGCCCCTACGCTCTAACCACTAGGCTACCTGTCTGCCCCTACACTCTAACCACTAGGCTACCTGCCGTCCCTACACTCTAACCACTAGGCTACCTGCCGTCCCTACACTCTAACCACTAGGCTACCTGACGTCCCTACACTCTAACCACTAGGCTACCTGCCTGCCCCTACACTCTAACCACTAGGCTACCTGCCGCCACTACCCTCTAACCACTAGGCTACCTGTCTGCCCCTACACTCTAACCACTAGGCTACCTGCCGCCCCTACAATCTAACCACTAGGCTACCTGCCGCCCCTACACTCTAACCACTAGGCTACCTTCCACCCCTACACTCTAACCACTAGGCTACCTGCCGCCCCTACACTCTAACCACTAGGCTACCTGCCACCCCTCCACTCTAACCACTAGGCTACCTGCCGCCCCTACACTCTAACCACTAGGCTACCTGCCACCCCTCCACTTTAACCACTAGGCTACCTGCCGCCCCTACACTCTAACCACTAGGCTACCTGCCGTCCCAACACTCTAACCACTAGGCTACCTGCCGCCCCTACACTCTAACCACTAGGCAACCTGCCGCCCCTACACTCTAACCACTAGACTACCTGCCGCCCCTACACTCTAACCACTAGGCTACCTGCCGTCCCTACACTCTAACCACTAGACTACCTGCCTGCCCCTACGCTCTAACCACTAGGCTACGTGCCGTCCCTACACTCTAACCACTAGGCTACCTGCCGTCCCTACACTCTAACCACTAGGCTACCTGCCGTCCCTAAACTCTAACCACTAGACTACCTGCCTGCCCCTACGCTCTAACCACTAGGCTACCTGCCGTCCCTACACTCTAACCACTAGGCTACCTGCCGCCCCTACACTCTAACCACTAGGCTACCTGCCGCCCCTACACTCTAACCACTAGGCTACCTGCCGCCCCTACACTCTAACCACTAGGCTACCTGCCACCCCTCCACTCTAACCACTAGGCTACCTGCCGCCCCTAGACTCTAACCACTAGGCTACCTGCCGTCCCTACACTCTAACCACTAGGCTACCTGCCGCCCCTACACTCTAACCACTAGACTACCTGCCGCCCCTACACTCTAACCACTAGGCTACCTGCCGTCCCTACACTCTAACCACTAGGCTACCTGCCGTCCCTACACTCTAACCACTAGACTACCTGCCTGCCCCTACGCTCGAACCACTAGGCTACCTGCCGTCCCTACACTCTAACCACTAGGCTACCTGCCGCCCCTACACTCTAACCACTAGGCTACCTGCCGCCCCTACACTCTAACCACTAGGCTACCTGCCGTCCCTACACTCTAACCACTAGGCTACCTGCCGCCCCTACACTCTAACCACTAGGCTACCTGCCGCCCCTACACTCTAACCACTAGGCTACCTGCCTGCCCCTACACTCTAACCACTAGGCTACCTGCCGCCCCTGCCTATAGATGTTTTTTAATATATAATGTTGTACTCTTTGAAAGTCTGATTCCTTGTCTGTCCCATATACAATACACTGATCTGTGTGTCAGATGTATCGATTCCCATGCTGTCAATCCCAGCCCGAGCCATTGCTCCATGCAGGTCAGACAGGATCTCCTGTGCTGAGAGCAGGATGGACCAGCTCTATTGTATCAGTGTCAACAAGCTACTTCTGAAACCACTTTACATGTGTTCCAGTAAAGCTCTGCAAATCCCTCTAAGGCTTGCGTGGCTCTCTGTGAAGAGGTAACAGCCTTTTGTAAAGACTCAAGCTAAGATGGAACACTTTACTGATCAACACACACTGTTGCTTGGAAAGACAGTTTCACAAAGGACTTATCTTCTTTAGAGGGTAGTCCGAAAGGTATTGTTGTGTTAAAGGCATTGTCCGTATCTTATCGTCCTCATATTGCTGTCACAACAACATTCTCTTAATACTGACTTAGAATTACCTGTGGGAAGAAGTTGTATGGAAAGGTCAGAGGTCAAACTAACATGTACCCAACACTATCAGCTGTTTGTGGGTTTTTTTGTTCCACAATAAGGAAATACTACTCCCTACCTGAATGCTTGACCTGTGTGACTCCCACCACTTTCCCACCAACAGGGAAACACACACACAAAGATGCTTTCAGTCAGACACAAAGACCCTCCTTTCAGAGTGGCAAAACACAGAAACCTCCCCAAGGAAAGCAAGGTGGATCCAGTTTGGTTACTATAACTACCAGAATCCTTAAAAGGTCATTTACTGACTTTTGAGTGATTTCTAGCACTGTAGGGTCTGGGAGTCCTAGTTTATCCCCAAGCTCTAACCATATAGGGTCTAGGAGTAGTTTATCCCCAAGCTCTAACCCTGTAGGGTCTAGGAGTAGTTTATCCCCAAGCTCTAACCCTGTAGGGTCTGGGAGTAGTTTATCCCCAAGCTCTAACCCTGTAGGGTCTGGGAGTAGTTTATCCCCGAGCCAATGTCTATGTTAGATTTCTTTCCCACACGTGACATACAGTATGATATTCAATATAGGGGTCACTCCTTGATAGAAAGCCCTTCTCCTGCGTGTGTGCTTTAGGTGCTTAAGTTACAATATTAAGCAAACACAACTGTGATGACATCATAAACCCCTATAGTCAACAGTCTACCAAGGAAACACAACTGTGATGACATCATAAACCCCTATAGGCAACAGTCTACCAAGCAAACACAACTGTGATGACATCATAAACCCCTCTGGTCAACAGTCTACCAAGGAAACACAACTGTGATGACGTCATAAACCCCTATAGGCAACAGTCTACCAAGGAAACACAACTGTGATGACATCATAAACCCCTCTGGTCAACAGTCTACCAAGCAAACACAACTGTGATGACATCATAAACCCCTATAGTCAACAGTCTACCAAGCAAACACAACTGTAGTCAAGTCTATCAAGCAAATAACTGTGATGATGTTATGAACCCCTATAGTCAGTCTACCAACAATACCTCTGTATTACAGACCACTGATCACAACAGGAACCTGCCAGTGGATAAATACATGCCCTTAACAATAAATAAGAGATAATAAATAATACATAATAAATCGTGAATAGATTATATATAATAAAACAGTCTCTGGACAATATCTGATTCTGACCATTGTTTTATTTTGAGCCAGTTGAATAACGGTCAAGTTGGCCTCAAACGCGAAAACCCAAATCCCTCAAGATACGTCCTAAATGGCACCATATGTAGTGCACTGCGTTCGGGAATAGGGTGCCGTTTGGGACGCAGTCTCCGTAATAATCATCAATGGAAATGTAACTCCTCAGCCAAAAGAGGCCTTTTTCCTCTAAAACCCCACAATATGGCGCTAGGCCCAGACCCCGACGTAGAGTTCAGCTATTCTTAGGACAAATATTGTAATACTAATATTAACAACGTTCTCACTGTAGATAAAAGATTTAAAAGATTTAGCCAAATGTCACAGTCTACAAAGAGACAAAAAGAGTCAACCACACGCTCCAGAGGACCATAGAGGACCACAGAGGACCACAGAGGACCATAGAGGTCCATAGAGGACCATAGAGGTCCATAGAAGACCACAGAGGTCCACAGAGGATCATATAGGACCATAGAGGACCATAGAGGTCCATAGAAGACCACAGAGGTCCACAGAGGATCATAGAGGACCACAGAGGATCATAGAGGTCCATAGAAGACCACAGAGGTCCACAGAGGATCATAGAGGACCACAGAGGATCATAGAGGTCCATAGAGGACCATAGAGGACCATAGAGGACCATAGAGGTCCATAGAGGATCATAGAGGTCCATAGAAGACCATAGCATGCCTCTTTCACAGATTCACAGACACTGTCCAGACAAAGTTTATTAGTTTCCTATTCTATACCCTGTCCAGACATATTGTATTAGTTTCAAATAAAATGTTATTTGTCACATACACATGGTTAGCAGATGTTAATGCAAGTGTAGCGAAATGCTTGTGCTTCTAGTTCCGACAGTGCAGTAATATCTAACAAGTAATCTAACAATTCCCCAACAACTACCTAATACACACAAATCTAAAGGGGTGAATGAGAATATGTACATGTACTGTAAGTATATGGATGAATGATGGCCGAGCGGCATAGGCAAGGTGCAATAGATGGTATAAAATACAGTATATACATGTGATATGAGTAATGTAAGATATGTAAACATTATTAAAGTGCCATTATTTAGAGTGGCATTGTATAAAGTGACTCGTGATCCATTTACCAAAGTGGCCAGTGATTGGGTCTCAATGTAGGCAGCAGCCTCTCTGAGGTAGTGATCGCTGTTTAGCAGTCTGATGGCCTTTGAGATAGAAGCTGTTTTTCAGTTTATCGGTCCCAGCTTTGATGCACCTGTACTGACCTCGCCTTCTGGATGGTAGCGGGGTGAACAGGCAGTGGCTCGTGTGGTTGATGTCCTCATTGATCTTTTTGGCCTTCCTGTGACACTGGGTGCTGTAGGTGTCATTGAGGGCAGGTAGTTTGCCCCCGGTGATGCGTTGTGCAGACCTCACCACCCTCTGAAGAGCCTTGCGGTTGAGGGCAGTGCAGTTGCCGTACCAGGCTGTTCTGCGCATGCTCTGAGGACGTGGCTAGGGATGCCGTCTAGGCCAGCAGCCTTGCGAGGGTTAACATGTTTAAACGTTTTACTCACGTCAGCCACGGCGAAGGAGGTGGGGGGTGCAGTCCTTGTTAGCGGGCCTCGGCGGTGGCACTGTATTATCCTCAAAGCGGGCAAAGAAGGTGTTTAGTTTGTCTGGAAGCATGACGTCAGTGTCTGTGACGTGGTTGGTTTTCTTTTTGTAGTCTGTGATTTCCTGTAGACCCTGCCACATACGTCTCATGTCTTAGCTGTTGAATTGCAACTCCACCTTGTCCCTGTACTGGCAATTCGCTTGTTTGATTGCCTTGCAGAGGGAATAGCTACACTGTTTACTGTATATTCAGTCATATTCCCAGACCTAATTCCATGGTTAAATGCAGTGGATCGCGCTTTCAGTTTTGCACGAATGCTGCCATCCATTCATGGTTTCTGGTAAGGGGAGGTTTTAATAGTCACAGTGGGTACATCATCTCCAATGCACTTCTTTATAAACACAATCACATAATCAGCGTATAGGTCGATGTTGCTCTCTGAGGCTGACAGGAACATTTTCCAGTCCGCGTGATCAAAACAATCTTGAAGCGTGGCTTCCGATTGGTCGGACCAGCGTTGAATGGTTCTCGTTACTGGTACATCCTGTTTGAGTTTCTGATGGCGTTGTGGTCGGATTTGCCGAAGGTCTTTTTATGCATCACGGAGGTTTGAGTAGCAGTGGTGGAGGGTATTGTCCATGCGCGTAGCGCAATCGATATGCTGGTAGAATTTAGGTAGCCTTGTTCTCAAATGTGCTTTGTTAAAATCTCCAGCTACAATAAATGCAGCCTCGGGATGTGTGGTTTCCAGTTTGCATATTGTCCAGTGAAGTTCCTTGATGGCCGTCTTGGTGTCTGCTTGAGGGGGAATGTACACAACTGTGACTATAACTGACGAGAATTCTCTTGGTATGTAACATTTGATTGTAAGGAATTCTAGTTTGGGTGAGCAGAAGGATTTGAGTTCCTGTATGTCGTTATGATTACACCATAAGTTGTTAATCATAAAGCATACACCCCCGTCCTTCCTCTTCCCAGAGAGGTGTTTATCTCTGTCGGCGCGATGCATGGAGAAGCCCGGTGGCTGAACTGATTCCGACAACATATCCCGAGCCATGTTTCCGTGAAACAGAGAATGTTACAATCTCTGATGTCTCTCTGGAAGGCAACCGTTGCTTGAATTTCGTCTACCTTGTTGTCAAGACACTGGACATTGGCTAGTAGTATACTCGGGAGCGGTGGGCGATATGCACTTCTACGGAGCCTGACCAGGTGGCCGCTTCGTCTGCCCCTTCTGCATCGCCAATGTTTTGGGTCGACTACTGGAATTAAATCAAATCAAATCAAATTTTATTTGTCACATACACATGGTTAGCAGATGTTAATGTGAGTGTAGCGAAATGCTTGTGCTTCTAGTTCCGACAATGCAGTAATAACAAGTAATCTAACTAACAATTCCAAAACTACTGTCTTGTACACAGTGTAAGGGGATAAAGAATATGTACATAAGGATATATGAATGAGTGATGGTACAGAGCAGCATAGGCAAGATACAGTAGATGGTATCGAGTACAGTATATACATATGAGATGAGTATGTAAACAAAGTGGCATAGTTAAAGTGGCTAGTGATACATGTATTACATAAGGATACAGTCGATGATATATAGTACAGTATATACGTATGCATATGAGATGAATAATGTAGGGTAAGTAACATTATATAAGGTAGCATTGTTTAAAGTGGCTAGTGATATATTTACATCATTTTCCCATCAATTCCCATTATTAAAGTGGCTGGAGTTGAGTCAGTGTCAGTGTGTTGGCAGCAGCCACTCAATGTTAGTGGTGGCTGTTTAACAGTCTGATGGCCTTGAGATAGAAGCTGTTTTTCAGTCTCTCGGTCCCAGCTTTGATGCACCTGTACTGACCTCGCCTTCTGGATGATAGCGGGGTGAACAGGCAGTGGCTCGGGTGGTTGATGTCCTTGATGATCTTTATGGCCTTCCTGTGACATCGGGTGGTATAGGTGTCCTGGAGGGCAGGTAGTTTGCCCCCGGTGATGCGTTGTGCAGACCTCACTACCCTCTGGAGAGCCTTACGGTTGAGGGCGGAGCAGTTGCCGTACCAGGCGGTGATACAGCCCGCCAGGATGCTCTCGATTGTGCATCTGTAGGAGTTTATGAGTGCTTTTGGTGTCAAGCCGAATTTCTTCAGCCTCCTGAGGTTGAAGAGGCGCTGCTGCGCCTTCTTCACAATGCTGTCTGTGTGAGTGGACCAATTCAGTTTGTCTGTGATGTGTATGCCGAGGAACTTAAAACTTGCTACCCTTTCCACTACTGTTCCATCGATGTGGATAGGGGGGTGTTCCCTCTGCTGTTTCCTGAAGTCCACAATCATCTCCTTAGTTTTGTTGACGTTGAGTGTGAGGTTATTTTCCTGACACCACACTCCGAGGGCCCTCACCTCCTCCCTGTAGGCCGTCTCGTCGTTGTTGGTAATCAAGCCTACCACTGTTGTGTCGTCCGCAAACTTAATGATTGAGTTGGAGGCGTGCGTGGCCACGCAGTCGTGGGTGAACAGGGAGTACAGGAGAGGGCTCAGAACGCACCCTTGTGGGGCACCCAGTGTTGAGGATCAGCGGGGAGGAGATGTTGTTGCCTACCCTCACCACCTGGGGGCGGCCCGTCAGGAAGTCCAGTACCCAGTTGCACAGGGCGGGGTTGAGACCCAGGGTCTCGAGCTTGATGACGAGCTTGGAGGGTACTATGGTGTTGAATGCCGAGCTGTAGTCGATGAACAGCATTCTCACATAGGTATTCCTCTTGTTCAGATGGGTTAGGGCAGTGTGCAGTGTGGTTGAGATTGCATCGTCTGTGGACCTATTTGGGCGGTAAGCAAATTGGAGTGGGTCTAGGGTGTCAGGTAGGGTGGAGGTGATATGGTCCTTGACTAGTCTCTCAAAGCACTTCATGATGACGGAAGTGAGTGCTACGGGCGGTAGTCGTTTAGCTCAGTTACCTTAGCTTTCTTGGGAACAGGAACAATGGTGGCCCTCTTGAAGCATGTGGGAACAGCAGACTGGTATAGGGATTGATTGAATATGCCCGTAAACACACCAGCCAGCTGGTCTGCGCATGCTCTGAGGGCGCGGCTGTGGATGACGTCTGGGCCTGCAGCCTTGCGAGGGTTAACACGTTTAAATGTCTTACTCACCTCTGCTGCAGTGAAGGAAAGACCGCATGTTTTCGTTGCAGGCCGTGTTAGTGGCACTGTATTGTCCTCAAAGCGGGCAAAAAAGTTATTTAGTCTGCCTGGGAGCAGGACATCCTGGTCCGTGACTGGGCTGGATTTCTTCCTGTAGTCCGTGATTGACTGTAGACCTTGCCACATGCCTCTTGTGTCTGAGCCGTTGAATTGAGATTCTACTTTGTCTCTGTACTGACGCTTAGCTTGTTTGATAGCCTTGCGGAGGGAATAGCTGCACTGTTTGTATTCGGTCATGTTACCAGACACCTTGCCCTGATTAAAAGCAGTGGTTCGCGCTTTCAGTTTCACGCGAATGCTGCCATCAATCCACGGTTTCTGGTTAGGGAATGTTTTAATCGTTGCTATGGGAACGACATCTTCAACGCACGTTCTAATGAACTTGCACACCGAATCAGCGTATTCGTCAATGTTGTTGTCTGACGCAATACGAAACATGTCCCAGTCCACGTGATGGAAGCAGTCTTGGAGTGTGGAGTCAGCTTGGTCGGACCAGCGTTGGACAGACCTCAGCGTGGGAGCCTCTTGTTTTAGTTTCTGTCTGTAGGCAGGGATCAACAAAATGGAGTCGTGGTCAGCTTTTCCGAAAGGGGAGCGGGGCAGGGCCTTATATGCGTCGCGGAAGTTAGAGTAATAATGATCCAAGGTCTTTCCACCCCTGGTTGCGCAATCGATATGCTGATAAAATTACTGATAAAATCAGTTGTGACATAGTTCCCTGAGTCACTGGATCAGTAACAACATGTTGTGACATAGTTCCCTGAGTCACTGGATCAGTAACAACATGTTGTGACATAGTTCCCTCAGACACTGGATCAGTAACAACATGTTGTGACATAGTTCCCTCAGACACTGGATCAGTAACAACATGTTGTGACATAGTTCCCTCAGTCACTGGATCAGTAACAACATGTTGTGACATAGTTCCCTCAGTCACTGGATCAGTAACAACATGTTGTGACATAGTTCCCTCAGACACTGGATTAGTAACAACATGTTGTGACATAGTTCCCTGAGTCACTCACTGGATCAGTAACAACATGTTGTGACATAGTTCCCTCAGACACTGGATCAGTAACAACATGTTGTGACATAGTTCCCGGAGTCACTGGATCAGTAACAACATGTTGTGACATAGTTCCCTGAGTCACTGGATCAGTAACAACATGTTGTGACATAGTTCCCTCAGTCACTGGATCAGTAACAACACAGTTGATAAACACTGGTTGCGTCCCAAACAGCACCCTATTCCCCATAGGGCTCTAGTCAGATGTAGTGCACTATACTGTATAGGTATTAGGGTGCTATTTGGGACACAGATTTGTTTTGACATGTTGTAATAAACTGAACTAAGTCAGTGAGTAAAATCCCTCCTCCATTTGTCTCTCCCATTCCCAACATGTGTCTGATCTCCACTGTAGCTTATGACAGAGGGTGAGGAGAGAGAGATCCTCCTTATAAATGGAGCAGCTGTTTAGCAGCTAAATAAAGCTGTGAAACGTGCAGGAAACTCTCTCCTCACCTGGCTGGGTAGTGTAGACATCTCACCTAACAGCTGTTTAGCAGCTAAATAAAACTGTGAAAAGTGCAGGAAACTCTCTCCTCACCTGGCTGGGTAGTGTGGACGTCTCTCACCTAACAGCTGTTTAGCAGCTAAATAAAGCTGTGAAACGTGCATGAAACTCTCTCCTCTCCTGGCTGGGTAGTGTGGACGTCTCTCACCTAACAGCTGTTTAGCAGCTAAATAAAGCTGTGAAAAGTGCAGGAAACTCTCTCCTCTCCTGGCTGGGTAGTGTGGACATCTCTCACCTAACAGCTGTTTACATTTCCACTAGTGACGAGAGCTCTGCTCCTCTCTACCAGTCAGCTACAACAAGCCTGCAGCACACGTCCGGAACATCTCAGATAGCAGCATGTGTGTTTGTGTGGTAACAGGCATCTTCCAGCATGTAGCTCTAAAGTACCTGAAGGTTGGCCTGTTGTTGTGAGCAACGTGCTGAAACGATGGAAGTACTTAATACACGACCAAAACATTGTAGTGACGCCAGTAAAAGTAATGTGAGCCATATTGAGAGAGAGAATATAACTCATATTTATGTTTATTTATTTTCCCTTTTGTACTTTAACTATTTGCACATTGTTACAATACTGTACATAGACATAATATTCCTCTGAAACTTGTAGGTGTTATGTTTACTGTTCACTTTGATTGGTTATTTCACTTTTGTTTATTATCTCACACACACACAGGTCACACACACACACACACACACACACACACACACACACACACACAGGTCACACACACAGGTCACACACACAGGTCACACACACAGGTCACACACACACACACACACACACACACACACACACACACACACACACACACACACACACACACACACACACACACACACACACACACACACACTCAGCGGGCTCACATAGTCTTATAGCAGGGTCGGTGTAGTGGTACTCACTGGTAGTGACTTGGTTAATCACGGCTTTAGCTCAGCGGGCTCACATAGTCTTATAGCAGGGTCGATGTAGTGGTACTCACTGGTAGTGACTTGGTTAATCAAGGCTTTAGCTCAGCGGGCTCACATAGTCTTATAGCAGGGTCGGTGTAGTGGTACTCACTGGTAGTGACTTCCTTGATCATCTGGGCAGAGGAGTGACAGCCCGTAACGATGTGCCTGGTCCACAGTGAAAGGTCCTGACAGGTCTCAGCTCTGAACAGGTGGGCCTCGATGCCCAGTCTGGTTCCCGTACGTGTGGCGAAGGACAGCTCCACGCCCGGCTGGGGAGAGCCTCGGTCGGGACCAGAGTGCACCAGCCTACAGACAGACACACATTCTGTTGTATTCTAAGTGCCTGCTGTTGAGAGAGACTAGCTAGGCAGGGCTGTAACCATATAACCCTCTTCACATCAAGGACATAAAGGTGTAATGACTGATAACATTATAAATAGTAACAGAGTTCTTGGCTGTTTTCGGTAATGGAAACATGTTGTGGTCCTGTCCTTCAGTGCCACCTCACCTTTCACGTGTGTTCTGCACCATGAGGCCAATAGAGTTTAGATGTGTTCTGATTATTGCTTGGCCAATAGAGGGTAGATGTGTTCTGATTAATGCTTGGCCAATAGAGGGTAGATGTGTTCTGATTAATGCTTGGCCAATAGAGGGTAGATGTGTTCTGTACCATAAGGCCAATAGAGGGTAGGTGTGTTCTGATTATTGCTTGGCCAATAGAGGGTAGGTGTGTTCTGATTATTGCTTGGCCAATAGAGGGTAGGTGTGTTCTGTACCATGAGGCCAATAGAGGGTAGGTGTGTTCTGATTATTGCTTGGCCAATAGAGGGTAGGTGTGTTCTGTACCATGAGGCCAATAGAGTGTAGGTGTGTTCTGATTATTGCTTGGCCAATTGAGGGTAGTTGTGTACTGTACCATGAGGCCAATAGAGGGTAGGTGTGTTCTGATTATTGCTTGGCCAATAGAGGGTAGATGTGTTCTGTACCATGAGGCCAATAGAGGGTAGGTGTGTTCTGATTATTGCTTGGCCAATAGAGGGTAGGTGTGTTCTGTACCATGAGGCCAATAGAGGGTAGGTGTGTTCTGATTATTGCTTGGCCAATAGAGGGTAGATGTGTTCTGATTATTGCTTGACCAATAGAGGGTAGATGTGTTCTGATTATTGCTTGGCCAATAGAGGGTAGGTGTGTTCTGTACCATGAGGCCAATAGAGGGTAGGTGTGTTCTGATTATTGCTTGGCCAATAGAGGGTAGGTGTGTTCTGTACCATGAGGCCAATAGAGGGTAGGTGTGTTCTGATTATTGCTTGGCCAATAGAGGGTACGTGTGTTTGGAGTGGCGGAGGATTATCATGTGGTCATGGTTGGGTTGTTCAGGGTGGATGCTACTAACCATGTGGCTAAGATAAGATAAATGTGTTCTGCTATTTGACTAGCAGGAAGACGGTGTTTTTTGCTCACTGTGTGGATAGCAGCAGCTATTTCTCTTGTGGCTAGTAGAGTGAGGGTGTGTGTAGCGTACCGTGTAGCTAACAGTGGGTATGTGTGTGCAGGGCTGTGCCAGGAAGCCTTCATGCGTGGAAGGCTGTGATAGAGGAGCAGGTCTTTCTCTGTCACCATCACCAGCACGGGCTTCCACTGCTGCTTCTCATTCTCTGTCTGGGAGAAAACACACCACATCATGTTAGAGTACTCTCTGTCTAGGAGAAAACACACCACACAGACCATGTTAGAATACTCTCTGTCTAGGAGATAACACACCACACAGACCATGTTAGAATACTCTCTGCCTGGGAGAAAACACACCACACAGACCATGTTAGAATACTCTCTGTCTGGGAGAAAACACACCACACCATGTTAGAATACTCTCTGTCTGGGAGAAAACACACCACACCATGTTAGAATACTCTCTGTCTGGGAGAAAACACACCACACAGACCATGTTAGAATACTCTCTGTCTGGGAGAAAATACACCACACCATGTTAGAATACTCTCTGTCTGGGTGAAAACACACCACACCATGTTAGAATACTCTCTGTCTGGGAGAAAACACACCACACCATGTTAGAATACTCTCTGTCTGGGAGAAAACACACCACACCATGTTAGAATACTCTCTGTCTGGGAGAAAACACACCACACCATGTTAGAATACTCTCTGTCTGGGAGAAAACACACCACACAGACCATGTTAGAATACTCTCTGTCTGGGAGAAAACACACCACACCATGTTAGAATACTCTCTGTCTGGGAGAAAACACACCACACCATGTTAGAATACTCTCTATCTAGGAGAAAACACACCACACCATGTTAGAATACTCTCTGTCTGGGAGAAAACACACCACACCATGTTAGAATACTCTCTGTCTGGGAGAAAACACACCACACCATGTTAGAATACTCACTATCTAGGAGAAAACACACCACACCATGTTAGAATACTCTCTATCTAGGAGAAAACACACCACACAGAC
Source organism: Oncorhynchus clarkii lewisi (assembly GCF_045791955.1). Lineage (NCBI taxonomy): Eukaryota > Metazoa > Chordata > Actinopteri > Salmoniformes > Salmonidae > Oncorhynchus > Oncorhynchus clarkii. The sequence continues at coordinate 136,773 of NW_027257982.1, read as the reverse complement.
CATGTTAGAATACTCTCTGTCTGGGAGAAAACACACCACACAGACCATGTTAGAATACTCTCTGTCTAGGAGAAAACACACCACACAGAGTGACAGGCCACTGCTGTCATTTGCATGGGGGTTACTGGTGCAATGGAGGGAATGTTATGGACTAGAAAATACAATTTAGCAAGAGTGATAAGCACATAAAACTAACATCAAAGACACAACCTTGAATGTCTTCAGCATTTTTCTCTATGTAACTAAGTCTTAGTAACAAAATCTTGGTTATTTTTCACAGGAAGGGAATTTATACAGTTTATTAATCTTGGCCTGTAGATAAACTCTCAACTCCCAGACACCCAATACAACACCAGCGTGCATGACATTATACAGCATAACAATCCTCATTATGAAAGTTACAGCACAATCCTCATTATGAAAGTTACAGCACAATCCTCATTATGAACACCTAGTTACAGCACAATCCTCATTATGAACGCCTAGTTACAGCACAATCCTCATTATGAAAGTTACAGCACAATCCTCATTATGAAAGTTACAGCACAATCCTCATTATGAAAGTTACAGCACAATCCTCATTATGAACGCCTAGTTACAGCACAATCCTCATTATAAAAGCTTAGTTACAGCACAATCCTCATTATGAAAGTTACAGCACAATCCTCATTATGAAAGTTACAGCACAATCCTCATGATGAAAGTTACAGCACAATCCTCATAACCATGAGCCTCTTGTCTCACTATGAGGTCCTCAGCTAGTTGTGAGAACATATGATTCTGGTGGCCATAGGTCAATCCTATAACATTACCAACACATGTTGCCAAGTAACCATATTAAAACACCATATACAGGCTCACAAACGTAGCTCTAACTAAAGCCTACACAACCACATAGTTAGTGTGTAACAATCATTCAATGGAAAACGCTGCCACAGTATAATTGGCTATAGTATGAGAGTGAATATAAAGTCTGTGGTTAAAGCCAGGCTCAGGATGCACAGAGCAACCTCAACAAGGCTGTAAAACAATTCCTCTCCACTCCTCTCCTCTCCTCTCCTCTCCTCTCCTCTCCTCTCCTCTCCTCTCCTCTCCTCTCCTCTCCTGAACTCTCCCCTCCCCTCCCCTCCCCTCTCCTCTCCTCTCCTCTCCTGAACTCTCCCCTCCCCTCTCCTCTCCTCTCCTGAACCCTCTCCTCTCCTCTCCTCTCATCTCCTCTCCTCTCCTCTCCTCTCCTCTCCTCTCCTCTCCTCTCCTCTCCATCACACAGCTAAGTAGAGACTGACTCCAGCCTGTAGTGTGCTGACCATCACACAGCTAAGTAGAGACTGACTCCAGTCTGTAGTGTGTTGACCATCACACAGCTAAGTAGAGACTGACTCCAGCCTGTAGTGTGCTGACCATCACACAGCTAAGTAGAGACTCAGACTCCTGAGTGTGTCAGATTGACGTTGTACAAAGGAACATGGGACGGCAGGCGAAGCCTAGGCAGACCACTCCACTCCACACACGCTGAAAGGCTTTAGGCCCTTATAATTATTCACAGACTCCAGAAACGGCATCCCAAATGGCACCATATTCCCTATATAGTGCACTAGGGTGCCATTTGGGACTCACAATGGGGCAGGCAGGCAGTAATACAAGAGGAACTCATTAAGAAGCCTGGAAAGCATCCTCTGGCTTGGCAGACTGACTGACTGACTGGCTGACTGGTTGACTGACTGCCCAAAGTTCAGGGCTATAGTCTACTCAGTATTAGCCGTCTCGCTCGCTCTCTGCCAGGCAGGCCCTGACTAATAAGAGAGTGATGAAAGAGGATTTAGAGGAGGACGAGGAGGGGGGAAAACCTGGAGTCACGCAGGGAAAAGTCACCTGGGATCAATAGCTGCTGTACTGTATAGAAGGAACACTACAAAGCCCCCATCCGGGCTTCTTCTGTTGGAAACTACTGCATCAGCTATACTGTATGAGGTTCCAAGAATGCTTGGCTCATCATCGTATAACTGCCTCACAAACATCACATATGAGTTATTATCAGAAGGTGGGCTGTGAAGGCATATTATAGGTCTGATTCACAAACATCACATATGAGTTATTATCAGAAGGTGGGCTGTGAAGGCATATTATAGGTCTGATTCACAAACATCACATATGAGTTATTATCAGAAGGTGGGCTGTGAAGGCATATTATAGGTCTGATTCACAAACATCACATATGAGTTATTATCAGAAGGTGGGCTGTGAAGGCATATTATAGGTCTGATTCACAAACATCACATATGAGTTATTATCAGAAGGTGGGCTGTGAAGGCATATTATAGGTCTGATTCACAAACATCACATATGAGTTATTATCAGAAGGTGGGCTGTGAAGGCATATTATAGGTCTGATTCACAAACATCACATATGAGTTATTATCAGAAGGTGGGCTGTGAAGGCATATTATAGGTCTGATTCACAAACATCACATATGAGTTATTATCAGAAGGTGGGCTGTGAAGGCATATTATAGGTCTGATTCACAAACATCACATATGAGTTATTATCAGAAGGTGGGCTGTGAAGGCATATTATAGGTCTGATTCACAAACATCACATATGAGTTATTATCAGAAGGTGGGCTGTGAAGGCATATTATAGGTCTGATTCACAAACATCACATATGAGTTATTATCAGAAGGTGGGCTGTGAAGGCATATTATAGGTCTGATTCACAAACATCACATATGAGTTATTATCAGAAGGTGGGCTGTGAAGGCATATTATAGGTCTGATTCACAAACATCACATATGAGTTATTATCAGAAGGTGGGCTGTGAAGGCATATTATAGGTCTGATTCACAAACATCACATATGAGTTATTATCAGAAGGTGGGCTGTGAAGGCATATTATAGGTCTGATTCACAAACATCACATATGAGTTATTATCAGAAGGTGGGCTGTGAAGGCATATTATAGGTCTGATTCACAAACATCACATATGAGTTATTATCAGAAGGTGGGCTGTGAAGGCATATTATAGGTCTGATTCACAAACATCACATATGAGTTATTATCAGAAGGTGGGCTGTGAAGGCATATTATAGGTCTGATTCACAAACATCACATATGAGTTATTATCAGAAGGTGGGCTGTGAAGGCATATTATAGGTCTGATTCACAAACATCACATATGAGTTATTATCAGAAGGTGGGCTGTGAAGGCATATTATAGGTCTGATTCACAAACATCACATATGAGTTATTATCAGAAGGTGGGCTGTGAAGGCATATTATAGGTCTGATTCACAAACATCACATATGAGTTATTATCAGAAGGTGGGCTGTGAAGGCATATTATAGGTCTGATTCACAAACATCACATATGAGTTATTATCAGAAGGTGGGCTGTGAAGGCATATTATAGGTCTGATTCACAAACATCACATATGAGTTATTATCAGAAGGTGGGCTGTGAAGGCATATTATAGGTCTGATTCACAAACATCACATATGAGTTATTATCAGAAGGTGGGCTGTGAAGGCATATTATAGGTCTGATTCACAAACATCACATATGAGTTATTATCAGAAGGTGGGCTGTGAAGGCATATTATAGGTCTGATTCACAAACATCACATATGAGTTATTATCAGAAGGTGGGCTGTGAAGGCATATTATAGGTCTGATTCACAAACATCACATATGAGTTATTATCAGAAGGTGGGCTGTGAAGGCATATTATAGGTCTGGTTCACAAACATCACATATGAGTTATTATCAGAAGGTGGGCTGTGAAGGCATATTATAGGTCTGATTCACAAACATCACATATGAGTTATTATCAGAAGGTGGGCTGTGAAGGAATATTATAGATCTGATTCACAAACATCACATATGAGTTATTATCAGAAGGTGGGCTGTGAAGGCATATTATAGGTCTGATTCACAAACATCACATATGAGTTATTATCAGAAGGTGGGCTGTGAAGGAATATTATAGATCTGATTCACAAACATCACATATGAGTTATTATCAGAAGGTGGGCTGTGAAGGCATATTATAGATCTGATTCACAAACATCACATATGAGTTATTATCAGAAGGTGGTCTGTGAAGGCATATTATAGATCTGATTAAAGGTGAGCACATTTCTTTCATGTGTTTTCCTGCACCAACATTCAATAAAGTACAGAGTAGATCTTACCTTCTCAGCCAGCCAGCCCAGGTGTCTGATCTCTCTGCTCCCTGCGATTCCTGTTCTTCCCGTGTGCTCTTTGACCTCTGTGATGACCTTGTTGATGAGGTCAGAGGTCGCCGACTGCATGACCTCGAACCAGGCCTGGGCCGAGGCTGCGTCTCTACACCGTAACACCACCGTGTGCTTGGCGTCCGGAGAGTGCAGCTCTAACTGCCTGGAGGACACACAAACAGACGGAGAGACATTCACAAAGCTGTGAATTCGTTTTGTCACAGGCAAATAGCTCCCATAGCACAGCTTTCAGTGGACATGAGAAAAAGGCTTCTTCAGTTCAACAAAGACTACTTCCCTTTGAAGGGAAAGGAAGATGGCCCCTGTGTGCTTGATGATGTCCTGAGTGAATGGAAATGATCCCAAGCACCACTAAAAGACTGTTTCTCACAGCGTCTCTTCTTCTGGCTAAGATAAACATTTCCTTTGATGTACCTAGCACTGTGTACAGTGGGTGTGTATTTATTTACAGACCTGCTTACTCATCATGGGTTGATAAAGTTTGGTTTGTCACTTGTGGGATGTGCAGTAAGTTTCAAGCCTTTTTGGTTTTGGAAACATTAGCTAAGGATGTTATGAATACATTCAGCTAACAACAAAAAATAAATCAAATGAACAAGGTTGAAGGAAACCGTTTTCACCTCAGACCTGGGCCTTGAGTATGACCACTGTTGATAAATCTACCTGTCATTAAATCAGAGACAGTGGGAGACCATGTTATCATGATGTCACAAACCACTAGATCAACTGCAGGTGCTCTCTCTCCTACTCGCCCCCACCAACCCTCCCCCCACTCCCCAGTCCCCCACCACAGTTAAAAATAGAAACCAGAGACTTGATTGAGGAGAAACAGGCTGGCTGGCTGGCTGGCTGGCTTGGCTGGCTGGCTGGCTGGCTGGCTGGCTTGGCTGGCTGGTTCCTGGAAAGAGGCCCAAGCTCTCCCCCAGACCTGCTGGGTTCAAAGACTATTTGGAATCATTTTGTATACTTTGAGCGTTTGCTTTAGTCTGCCTGGAGTGCCAGATGGGTGGGCATTGCACTTACAAGCTCAACCAAGCACAACTAAAATATTTGAAAGACTTCAAATAGTATTTGAACCCAGGTGTGTTCTCCCCATTCAAGGCCCATCCACATCCAGTCAGGTCATCTCTCCAACATGGGACACTAACTGCTGAGCCATTAAAGAAGCCAAGGCCAGATTTAGAAAGTGGACTCACTGTGTGGCAAATCTTTCAATGCCTTTCCTGGTCAATGATGGTCTGTCTACCTGTTCGTTTTCCACTGACAAACTGCTTTTTATTTGAGAGAAAAAAAACTGCTCGCAAAAGGCAAATATCTCAAGTTAAAATAAGCATGCAAAAACTGTTTTACACTTGAGCATCGTTTTACTCACTCTCTCTAGAGAGGAGAGTTTCCTCCCTTCTCAGACAGATGTACTGCATCTCTCTCTCTCTCTCTCTCTCTCTCTCTCTCTCTCTCTCTCTCTCTCTCTCTCTCTCTCTCTCTCTCTCTCTCTCTCTCTCTCTCTCTCTCTCTCTCTCTCTCTCTCTCTCTCTCTCTCTCTCTCTCTCTCTCTCTCTCTCTCTCTCTCTCTCTCTCTCTCTCTCTCTCTCTCTCTCTCTCTCTCTCTCTCTCTCTCTCTCTCTCTCTCTCGCCAGGTGAGGAAAGAGTTTCCTCCCTCCCCAGACAGATTTACTGCAACTCTCTTTCTCTGGAAGAGAGAGAGCGATGCGGTAAATCTGTCTGAGGAGGGAGGAAACTCTCTCCTCACCTGGCTGGGTAGTGTGGACGTCTCTCACCGAACAGCTGTTTAACAGCTAAATAAAGCTGTGAAAAGTGCAGGAAACTCTCTCCTCTCCTGGCTGGGTAGTGTGGACGTCTCTCACCTAACAGCTGTTTAGCAGCTAAATAAAGCTGTGAAAAGTGCAGGAAACTCTCTCCTCTCCTGGCTGGGTAGTGTGGACGTCTCTCACCTAACAGCTGTTTACATTTCCACTAGTGACGAGAGCTCTGCCCCTCTCTACCAGTCAGCTACAACAAGCCTGCAGCACACGTCCGGAACATCTCAGATAGCAGCATGTGTGTTTGTGTGGTAACAGGCATCTTCCAGCATGTAGCTCTAAAGTACCTGAAGGTTGGCCTGTTGTTGTGAGCAACGTGCTGAAACGATGGAAGTACTTAATACACGACCAAAACATTGTAGTGACGCCAGTAAATATCACTCAATACAAACAAATGCTAGGTTGTGGTAGTGTGTGATTTACATCTGATGTGTTTTGGGACAGACTGGATAAAACATTCACTACTTTGATGGTTATATTGTCATGTGTGTTACTGTCGTTCTACTGTTAGTGTGATACTGCAACACTGACAACAGAGGTAAGACCTATGTGCTGTAAAAGTGATATTTAATTTTTGTTATAAACACACAAAAAAGTATTTGCTTTGTTAATATGGGGTATTGTGTGTAGATTGATGAGGATTTTATTTATTTTTTCATTTTAGAATAAGACTTTAACGTAGCAAACTGTGGAAAGAGTCAAGGGGTCTGAATACTTTCTGAATGCACCGTATGTGAGCCATATTGGCTCGTCATTAAGTAGGTTAGCTGTGGTCTAACCCCTCAGTGACTGATTTCCTCTTCATAGTGTGGTTCTCACAGACCAAAGAGCATAGACATAGAACTACTAGAACTGTAGGACAATTCACTTTCTAGTCAAATTGCCATGGCTCTGAGGGCCTTCCCCTTCTACTAATTATATTTCTGTGCCACAGCACATAGGTCTTACCTCTGTTGTCAGTGTTGCAGTATCACACTAACAGTAGAACGATAGTAACAAACATGACAATATAACCATCAAAGTAGTGAATGTTTGTGTGTCATATCTAAATGACTGTATAACGACCAGGCCTGTCTAAATGACTGTATAAATACCAGGCCTGTCTAAATGACTGTATAAATACCAGGCCTGTCTAAATGACTGTATAAATACCAGGCCTGTCTAAATGACTGTATAAATACCAGGCCTGTCTAAATGACTGTATAAATACCAGGCCTGTCTAAAGGCCTGTCTAAATGACTGTATAAATACCAGGCCTGTCTAAATGACTGTATAAATACCAGGCCTGTCTAAATGACTGTATAAATACCAGGCCTGTCTAAATGACTGTATAAATACCAGGCCTGTCTAAAGGCCTGTCTAAATGACTGTATAAATACCAGGCCTGTCTAAATGACTGTATAAATACCAGGCCTGTCTAAATGACTGTATAAATACCAGGCCTGTCTAAATGACTGTATAAATACCAGGTCTGTCTAAATGACTGTCTAAATACCAGGCCTGTCTAAGTGACTGTATAAATACCAGGCCTGTCTAAATGACTGTATAAATACCAGGCCTGTCTAAATGACTGTATAAATACCAGGCCTGTCTAAATGACTGTATAAATACCAGGCCTGTCTAAATGACTGTATAAATACCAGGCCTGTCTAAATGACTGTATAAATACCAGGCCTGTCTAAATGACTGTATAAATACCAGGCCTGTCTAAATGACTGTATAAATACCAGGCCTGTCTAAATGACTGTATAAATACCAGGCCTGTCTAAATGACTATAAATACCAGGCCTGTCTAAATGACTGTCTAAATACCAGGCCTGTCTAAATGACTGTATAAATACCAGGCCTGTCTAAGTGACTGTATAAATACCAGGCCTGTCTAAATGACTGTATAAATACCAGGCCTGTCTAAATGACTGTATAAATACCAGGCCTGTCTAAATGACTGTATAAATACCAGGCCTGTCTAAATGACTATAAATGCCAGGCCTGTCTAAATGACTATAAATACCAGGCCTGTCTAAATAACTGTATAAATACCAGGCCTGTCTAAATGACTATAAATACCAGGCCTGTCTAAATGACTATAAATACCAGGCCTGTCTAAATGACTATAAATACCAGGCCTGTCTAAATGACTGTATAAATACCAGGCCTGTCTAAATGACTGTATAAATACCAGGCCTGTCTAAAGGCCTGTCTAAATGACTGTATAAATACCAGGCCTGTCTAAATGACTGTATAAATACCAGGCCTGTCTAAATGACTGTATAAATACCAGGCCTGTCTAAATGACTGTATAAATACCAGGTCTGTCTAAATGACTGTCTAAATACCAGGCCTGTCTAAGTGACTGTATAAATACCAGGCCTGTCTAAATGACTGTATAAATACCAGGCCTGTCTAAATGACTGTATAAATACCAGGCCTGTCTAAATGACTGTATAAATACCAGGCCTGTCTAAATGACTGTATAAATACCAGGCCTGTCTAAATGACTGTATAAATACCAGGCCTGTCTAAATGACTGTATAAATACCAGGCCTGTCTAAATGACTGTATAAACACCAGGCCTGTCTAAATGACTGTATAAATACCAGGCCTGTCTAAATGACTGTATAAATACCAGGCCTGTCTAAATGACTGTATAAATACCAGGCCTGTCTAAATGACTATAAATACCAGGCCTGTCTAAATGACTGTCTAAATACCAGGCCTGTCTAAATGACTGTATAAATACCAGGCCTGTCTAAGTGACTGTATAAATACCAGGCCTGTCTAAATGACTGTATAAATACCAGGCCTGTCTAAATGACTGTATAAATACCAGGCCTGTCTAAATGACTGTATAAATACCAGGCCTGTCTAAATGACTATAAATGCCAGGCCTGTCTAAATGACTATAAATACCAGGCCTGTCTAAATAACTGTATAAATACCAGGCCTGTCTAAATGACTATAAATACCAGGCCTGTCTAAATGACTATAAATACCAGGCCTGTCTAAATGACTATAAATACCAGGCCTGTCTAAATGACTATAAATACCAGGCCTGTCTAAATGACTATATAAATACCAGGCCTGTCTAAATGACTATAAATACCAGGGACGGCAGGTAAAGCTGAGGGCATAAGGTTAATTAAGGTAAGCTATGTGTGTCAGATAGAAATCGTTGCTCTGTGTTGGTTAATTAAGGTAGAACCGTTTCTCTGTGTTGGTTAATTAAGGTAGAAACCGTTTCTCTGTGTTGGTTAATCAAGATAACATCTCTTAAACTCCGAACACTCTGATAGTTGAGAACCGCAGCAGTTAATCCATTGTGACTGTCACAGAGACGACCATCCCTGTTACACTGTCCCAGAGACGACCATCCCTGTTACACTGTCCCAGAGACGACCATCCCTGTTACACTGTCCCAGAGACGACCATCCCTGTTACACTGTCCCAGAGACGACCATCCCTGTTACACTGTCCCAGAGACGACCATCCGTTACACTGTCCCAGAGACGACCATCCCTGTTACACTGTCCCAGAGACGACCATCCCTGTTACACTGTCCCAGAGACGACCATCCCTGTTACACTGTCCCAGAGACGACCATCCCTGTTACACTGTCCCAGAGACGACCATCCCTGTTACACTGTCCCAGAGACGACCATCCCTGTTACACTGTCCCAGAGACGACCATCCCTGTTACACTGTCCCAGAGACGACCATCCCTGTTACACTGTCCCAGAGACGACCATCCCTGTTACACTGTCCCAGAGACGACCATCCCTGTTACACTGTCCCAGAGACGACCATCCCTGTTACACTGTCCCAGAGACGACCATCCCTGTTACACTGTCCCAGAGACGACCATCCCTGTTACACTGTCCCAGAGACGACCATCCCTGTTACACTGTCCCAGAGACGACCATCCCTGTTACACTGTCCCAGAGACGACCATCCCTGTTACACTGTCCCAGAGACGACCATCCCTGTTACACTGTCCCAGAGACGACCATCCCTGTTACACTGTCCCAGAGACGACCATCCCTGTTACACTGTCCCAGAGACGACCATCCCTGTTACACTGTCCCAGAGACGACCATCCCTGTTACACTGTCCCAGAGACGACCATCCCTGTTACACTGTCCCAGAGACGACCATCCCTGTTACACTGTCCCAGAGACGACCATCCCTGTTACACTGTCCCAGAGACGACCATCCCTGTTACACTGTCCCAGAGACGACCATCCCTGTTACACTGTCCCAGAGACGACCATCCCTGTTACACTGTCCCAGAGACGACCATCCCTGTTACACTGTCCCAGAGACGACCATCCCTGTTACACTGTCCCAGAGACGACCATCCCTGTTACACTGTCCCAGAGACGACCATCCCTGTTACACTGTCCCAGAGACGACCATCCCTGTTACACTGTCCCAGAGACGACCATCCCTGTTACACTGTCACAGAGACGACCATCCCTGTTACACTGTCCCAGAGACGACCATCCCTGTTACACTGTCCCAGAGACGACCATCCCTGTTACACTGTCCCAGAGACGACCATCCCTGTTACACTGTCCCAGAGACGACCATCCCTGTTACACTGTCCCAGAGACGACCATCCCTGTTACACTGTCCCAGAGACGACCATCCCTGTTACACTGTCACAGGAAAAACAAGTGGTGGGAGTTACTCATTGGTGGTGGATGAGATGAGTCTCTCCCCCGTCACAATGTAATGTGTTGCTTTTATTACAGCACCTTCGGCACCTTTAATAATGTGCAAATATTGTACAATCTAGGTGAGCAAAGCTCTTAGAGACTTACCCAGAAAGACTCACAGCTGTAATCACTGCCGAATGTAATTCTAACATGTATTGAGGCTGGGTTTCTGTACCGCACTTTGTGACATCAGCTGATCTAAGAAGGGCTTTTTAAATAAACTTGATTGATTGATTATAAATACATTTGATTATTGACTCAGAGGTGGGAAAACCTATGTAAATTAGATATTTCTGTATTTCATTTTCAATAAATTTGCTAAAAACATGTTTTCACTTTGTCATTATGGGCTATTGTGTGTAGATGGGTGGGCAGAAAAATCAATGGAATCCATTTTGAATTCAGGCTGTAACCCAACATAATGTGATGGAATCCATTTTGAATTCAGGCTGTAACCCAACATAATGTGATGGAATCCATTTTGAATTCAGGCTGTAACCCAACATAATGTGATGGAATCCATTTTGAATTCAGGCTGTAACCCAACATAATGTGATGGAATCCATTTTGAATTCAGGCTGTAACCCAACATAATGTGATGGAATCCATTTTGAATTCAGGCTGTAACCCAACATCATGTGGAACAAGTGAAGGGGTGTGACTACTTTCTGAAGGCTCTGCATCTGGCAAAACACTCGCAATATAAATCCAATCAATTCTAATTGTAGAAGTGTTACCCCACCTAGCCCTGCACCCCTGCCGTTACGCCCCTGTAGATAATAATATACGGGGGGGAAACAGAATAATAGTCATGCAGAATGATGGTGGAGCCTTTACCTGTTTCCAGGGTCTGGAGAAGTCATGCTCCTGGTGACGTAACACATCTTTAAAGGGATGTACCTCCTGTCCCCCTGTAGGGACATGGTGGGGGTGACGGGGACGTCACGGTGGGGGCTACCCAGCCTCGGGGACTCAGGTGGGGGCGTCTCCCAGCCTATCTCTGACACAGGAGAACCCTTCTTCACATAGGGGCTGGCTTCTCTCATGTACTTCACTGGGAATATGAGAGAGGAGAATTATGAGTAAGCTTTTTCACAACCTGTCTTGAGGCTGGCTTCCCACATGTAGGTCACTGGACCAACAAGACAAAGGAATAATTTACTATGTTTTCATTGGTAGAGAGGTCATGCCTTTACTGCTGTTATGTTTGGTGAGGATAGTGCTAAGAGTCCTTGCCAACGTAACTTCATTAGAGCTAGCTAGTGTCCTATAGAGGAGATTGACATGCAGACTCATAAAGTGACCCTGCTGTAACCCCACAATCTGTACCAGGCCGGTAGAGGTCCAAATATATTATACAGCTCTATTAGAGGTCCAAATATATTATACAGTTCTATTAGAGGTCCAAATATATTATACAGTTCTATTAGAGGTCCAAATATATTATACAGTTCTATTAGTGGTCCAAATATATTATACAGTTCTATTAGAGGTCCAAATATATTATACAGTTCTATTAGAGGTCCAAATATATTATTATACAGCTCTATTAGTGGTCCAAATATATTATACAGTTCTATTAGAGGTCCAGTTATATTATCCAGTTCTATTAGTGGTCCAGGTCTGTTAGAAGTATTAATCCATTCTATAACGTGTTCTGAACTCACATCTATGAGTCACAACACACATCATACCTTGTACCCAGTTTAACACTTTCTGTGAACTCAAAGATATTGCACCTCCATGGGAAATCATTGGTTGGCATTGTTTGAGAGGATTAGATGGATCGCTTCAAACTATGGATGTGAACCTGGCCAACAGCTGAGAGATGAGAGTCATTAGAAGTATTCCACACCACACAAGAGGCCTAATCCGACCAAAGACCACAACTCTGGGACATGGGATTCATTGGTCATTTGGTGGCTACACAGTTTCATAGACACAATCTGCGAATCACGTTATATCCACAGCATTGATCACGAGTCACAGTAGACATGAATAACATAGCTATTATTACCCTGCTATAAACAAAATGTATCAGACTGTATGGAGTTAGTTTAAATTACAGGGCCATGTGAACAACACTGATGTCAACCATTTACTCACTGTAAAAGACAGGGACCTGCTTCCACCAACAGTGATCTGTCTGGCTGCATTACATCAATCTCTAAAGAGAAGTGGCAATATATTACAGAAATATATTTGGTTTTAACAGTTTATATTCCTAAACTATGGAGCTCTAAACTCATCAGCTGATGAACAGTTCTGGCATTCACTGTTCGTATTACATCAATCCTGTTACGGTGCGTGAATGAGGACCCAAAAGCGAATTAACTTAAACAGAGCTTCTTTAATTACCAAACATAGGTAGGCTCAGACGGACCGGCAGATTCCGACAGGACAAGACAAGGTTACAGCAAACATGACGACAGTCTGGTTCAGGCATGAAACACAACAAACAAGAATCCGACAAGGACAGGAACAAAAACAGAGAGAGATATAGGGGACTAATCAGAGGGAAAAAGGGAACAGGTGGGAAAAGGGGTGACGAGGTGGTTAGGAGGAGACAAGGCACAGCTGGGGGAAAGAGGGGGTGGAAAGGTAACCTAACAACGACCAGCAGAGGGAGACAGGGTGAAGGGAAAGGACAGAGACAAGACACAACATGACAGTACATGACAGTACCCCCCCACTCACCGAGCGCCTCCTGGCGCACTCGAGGAGGAAACCTGGCGGCAACGGAGGAAATCCTCGATCAGCGCACGGTCCAGCACGTCCCGAGAGGGAACCCAACTCCTCTCCTCAGGACCGTACCCCTCCCAATCTACGAGGTACTGGTGACCACGGCCCCGAGGACGCATGTCCAAAATTCTACGGACCCTGTAGATGGGTGCGCCCTCGACAAGGATGGGGGGGGGGGGGGGGGGGGAGACGAGCGGGGGCGCGAAGGACGGGCTTGATGCAGGAGACATGGAAGACCGGGTGGACGCGACGAAGGTATCGCGGAAGAAGAAGTCGAACTGCGACAGGATTAATGACCCGAGAAATACGGAACGGACCAATGAACCGCGGGGTCAACTTGCGAGAAGCCGTCTTAAGGGGAAGGTTCTGAGTGGAGAGCCAAACTCTCTGACCGCGACAATATCTAGGACTCTTAGTTCTACGCTTATTAGCAGCCCTCACAGTCTGCGTCCTATAACGGCAAAGTGCAGACCTGACCCTCTTCCAGGTGCGCTCGCAACGTTGGACAAAAGCCTGAGCGGAGGGGACGCTGGACTCGGCGAACTGAGATGAGAACAGCGGAGGCTGGTACCCGAGGCTACTCTGAAAAGGAGATAGCCCGGTCGCAGACGAAGGAAGCGAGTTGTGGGCGTATTCTGCCCAGGGGAGCTGTTCTGACCAAGACGCAGGGTTACGAAAAGAAAGACTGCGTAAGATGCGACCAATAGTCTGATTGGCCCGTTCTGCTTGACCGTTAGACTGGGGGTGAAAGCCGGAAGAGAGACTGACGGAAGCCCCAATCAAACGGCAAAACTCCCTCCAAAATTGAGACGTGAATTGCGGACCTCTGTCCGAAACGACGTCTGACGGAAGGCCATGAATTCTGAAAACATTCTCGATGATGATTTGTGCCGTCTCTTTAGCAGAAGGAAGCTTAGCAAGGGGAATGAAATGAGCCGCCTTAGAGAACCTATCGACAACCGTAAGAATAACAGTCTTCCCCGCTGACGAAGGCAGTCCGGTGACAAAATCTAAGGCGATGTGAGACCACGGTCGAGAAGGAATAGGAAGCGGCCTGAGACGGCCGGCAGGAGGAGAGTTACCGGACTTAGTCTGCGCGCAGACCGAACAAGCAGCCACGAAACGACGCGTGTCATGCTCCCGGGTGGGCCACCAAAAACGCTGGCGAATGGAAGCAAGCGTACCCCGAACGCCAGGGTGGCCGGCTAACTTGGCAGAGTGAGCCCACTGAAGAACGGCCAGACGAGTAGGAACGGGAACGAAAAGAAGGTTCCTAGGACAAGCGCGCGGCGACGGAGTGTGAGTGAGCGCTTGCTTTACCTGCCTCTCAATTCCCCAGACAGTCAACCCGACAACACGCCCCTCAGGGAGAATCCCCTCGGGGTCAGTGGAGGCTACTGAAGAACTGAAGAGACGAGATAAAGCATCAGGCTTGGTGTTCTTAGAGCCCGGACGATAAGAAATCACGAACTCGAAACGAGCGAAAAACAGCGCCCAACGCGCCTGACGCGCATTAAGTCGTTTGGCAGAACGGATGTACTCAAGGTTCCTATGGTCAGTCCAAACGACAAAAGGAACGGTCGCCCCCTCCAACCACTGTCGCCATTCGCCTAGGGCTAACCGGATGGCGAGCAGTTCGCGGTTACCCACATCATAGTTACGTTCCGACGGCGACAGGCGATGAGAAAAATACGCGCATGGGTGGACCTTGTCGTCAGAGAGGGAGCGCTGAGAAAGAATGGCTCCCACGCCCACCTCTGACGCGTCAACCTCGACAACGAACTGTCTAGAGACGTCAGGTGTAACAAGGATAGGAGCGGATGTAAAACGATTCTTGAGGAGATCAAAAGCTCCCTGGGCGGAAACGGACCACTTAAAGCACGTCTTGACAGAAGTAAGGGCTGTGAGAGGAGCTGCCACCTGACCGAAATTACGGATGAAACGACGATAGAAGTTCGCGAAGCCGAGAAAGCGCTGCAGCTCGACGCGTGACTTAGGGACGGGCCAATCAATGACAGCTTGGACCTTAGCGGGATCCATCTTAATGCCTTCAGCGGAAATAACAGAACCGAGAAATGTGACGGAGGAGGCATGAAAAGTGCACTTCTCAGCCTTCACAAAAAGACAATTCTCTAAAAGGCGCTGGAGGACACGTCGAACGTGCTGAACATGAATCTGGAGTGACGGTGAAAAAATCAGGATATCGTCAAGGTAAACGAAAACAAAGATGTTCAGCATGTCTCTCAGGACATCATTGACTAATGCCTGAAAGACAGCTGGAGCGTTAGCGAGGCCGAAAGGAAGAACCCGGTATTCAAAGTGCCCTAACGGAGTGTTAAACGCCGTCTTCCACTCGTCCCCCTCCCTGATGCGCACGAGATGGTAAGCGTTACGAAGGTCCAACTTAGTGAAAAACCTGGCTCCCTGCAGGATCTCGAAGGCTGAAGACATAAGAGGAAGCGGATAACGATTCTTCACTGTTATGTCATTCAGCCCTCGATAATCTATGCAGGGGCGCAGAGACCCGTCCTTCTTCTTGACAAAAAAAAACCCCGCTCCGGCGGGAGAGGAGGAGGGGACTATGGTACCGGCGTCAAGAGCTACAGACAAATAATCTTCGAGAGCCTTACGTTCGGGAGCCGACAGAGAGTATAGTCTACCCCGGGGGGGGGTGGTTCCCGGAAGGAGATCAATACTACAATCATACGACCGGTGTGGAGGAAGAGAGGTGGCCCTGGACCGACTGAACACCGTGCGCAGATCGTGATATTCCTCCGGCACCCCTGTCAAATCACCAGGCTCCTCCTGTGAAGAAGAGACAGAGGAAACAGGAGGGATAGCAGACATTAAACATTTCACATGACAAGAGACGTTCCAGGAGAGGATAGAATTACTAGACCAATTAATGGAAGGATTATGACAAACTAGCCAGGGATGGCCCAAAACAACAGGTGTAAAAGGTGAACGAAAAATTAAAAAAGAAATGGTTTCACTATGATTACCAGAAACAGTGAGGGTTAAAGGTAGCGTCTCACGCTGAATCCTGGGGAGAGGACTACCATCCAGGGCGAACAAGGCCGTGGGCTCCTTTAACTGTCTGAGAGGAATGTCATGTTCCCGAGCCCAGGTCTCGTCCATAAAACAGCCCTCCGCCCCAGAGTCTATTAAGGCACTGCAGGAAGCTGACGAACCGGTCCAGCGTAGATGGACCGACAAGGTAGTGCAGGATCTTGAAGGAGAGACAGGAGTAGTAGCGCTCACCAGTAGCCCTCCGCTTACTGACGAGCTCTGGCCTTTTACTGGACATGAAGTGACAAAATGACCAGCGGAACCGCAATAGAGACAGAGGCGGTTGGTGATTCTCCGTTCCCTCTCCTTAGTCGAGATGCGGATACCTCCCAGCTGCATGGGCTCAGCACCCGAGCCGGCAGAGGAAGATGGTAGTGATGCGGAGAGGGGGGCGACGGAGAGCGCGAGCTCCTTTCCACGAGCTCGGTGACGAAGATCAACCCGTCGCTCAATGCGAATAGCGAGTTCAATCAAGGAATCCACGCTGGAAGGAACCTCCCGGGAGAGAATCTCATCCTTTACCTCTGCGCGGAGACCCTCCAGAAGACGAGCGAGCAAGGCCGGCTCGTTCCAGCCACTGGAGACAGCAAGAGTGCGAAACTCAATAGAGTAGTCTGTTATGGATCGATTGCCTTGACATAGGGAAGACAGGGCCCTGGAAGCCTCCTCCCCAAAAACAGATCGATCAAAAACCCGTATCATCTCCTCCTTAAAGTCCTGATACTGGTTAGTACACTCAGCCCTTGCCTCCCAGATTGCCGTGCCCCACTCACGAGCCCGTCCAATAAGGAGAGATATGACGTAGGCGACACGAGCAGTGCTCCTGGAGTAAGTGTTGGGCTGGAGAGAAAACACAATATCACACTGGGTGAGGAACGAGCGGCATTCAGTGGGCTCCCCAGAGTAACACGGCGGGTTATTGATTCTGGGCTCCGGAGATTCGAAAGCCCTGGAAGTGGCCGGTGGATCGAGGCGGAGATGGTGAACCTGTTCTGTGAGGTTGGAGACTTGGGTGGCCAGGGTCTCAACGGCATGTCGAGCAGCAGACACTTCCTGCTCGTGTCTGCCTAGCATCGCTCCCTGGATCCCGACGGCTGAGTGGAGAGGATCCGAAGTCGCTGGGTCCATTCTTGGTCGGATTCTTCTGTTACGGTGCGTGAATGAGGACCCAAAAGCGAATTAACTTAAACAGAGCTTCTTTAATTACCAAACATAGGTAGGCTCAGACGGACCGGCAGATTCCGACAGGACAAGACAAGGTTACAGCAAACATGACGACAGTCTGGTTCAGGCATGAAACACAACAAACAAGAATCCGACAAGGACAGGAACAAAAACAGAGAGAGATATAGGGGACTAATCAGAGGGAAAAAGGGAACAGGTGGGAAAAGGGGTGACGAGGTGGTTAGGAGGAGACAAGGCACAGCTGGGGGAAAGAGGGGGTGGAAAGGTAACCTAACAACGACCAGCAGAGGGAGACAGGGTGAAGGGAAAGGACAGAGACAAGACACAACATGACAGTACATGACAAATCCAAGGGGAAGGTTTCAGAGGATTATATGACAGAGATGTACTGAAAAGGTGTACAAACCCGACACAGGAGGTTGGTGGCACCTTAATTGGGGAGGACGGGGCTCGTGGTAATGACTGGAGTGGAATCAGTGGAACGGTATCAAATACATCAAACACATGGTTTCCATCCGTTTGATGCCATTCCATTAACTCCATTCCGGCTATTATTATGAGCTGTCCTCCCCCCAGAAACCTCCACTGAAACACGAGTACAGGCCCTGTTCTTTAAGGAACGACGTAAAGAAACCTCCCCTGAAACACGAGTACAGGCCCTGTTCTTTAAGGAACGATGTAAAGAAACCTCCCCTGAAACACGAGTACAGGCCCTGTTCTTTAAGGAACGATGTAAAGAAACCTCCCCTGAAACACGAGTACAGGCCCTGTTCTTTAAGGAACGATGTAAAGAAACCTCCCCTGAAACACGAGTACAGGCCCTGTTCTTTAAGGAACGATGTAAAGAAACCTCCCCTGAAACACGAGTACAGGCCCTGTTCTTTAAGGAACGACGTAAAGAAACCTCCCCTGAAACACGAGTACAGGCCCTGTTCTTTAAGGAACGATGTAAAGAAACCTCCCCTGAAACACGAGTACAGGCCCTGTTCTTTAAGGAACGATGTAAAGAAACCTCCCCTGAAACACGAGTACAGGCCCTGTTCTTTAAGGAACGATGTAAAGAAACCTCCCCTGAAACACGAGTACAGGCCCTGTTCTTTAAGGAACGATGTAAAGAAACCTCCCCTGAAACACGAGTACAGGCCCTGTTCTTTAAGGAACGATGTAAAGAAACCTCCCCTGAAACACGAGTACAGGCCCTGTTCTTTAAGGAACGAAGGAGAATAAGTAAAGAAAGGTATCAACATCTAACAGAAGCGTAAGACTATCAATATGCATAGAAGCTGACAGATCTGGCAGACAAATAGGCCTACCTCTGCAAGGGCAGGGTATGAAGTAGTCTTACGGGAATTCCTTGCTGAAGCCCTTTCATCTAATCGTCACGCTTATGTTGTAGTTGTGGTGTCATTAGTTCAGGCGCCAGCGGGATGCTTTCAGAGTGAGGTCATACACAGAACTCGGAGTATTCCTCTCTCATTTGCCTCTCTCTCTGTCACTAATCGCTCCTATCTACTGGTTCTGCTCTCTCATATCTACTGGTTCTGCTCTTTCTTATCTACTGGTTCTGCTCTCTCCTATCTACTGGTTCTGCTCTCTCCTGTCTACTGGTTCTGCTCTTCCTTATCTACTGGTTCTGCTCTCTCCTTCCTACTGGTTCTGCTCTCTCCTATCTACTGGTTCTGCCCTCTCCTATCTACTGGTTCTGCTCTCTCCTGTCTACTGGTTCTGCTCTCTCCTATCTACTGGTTCTGCTCTCTCCTATCTACTGGTTCTGCTCTCTCCTGTCTACTGGTTCTGCTCTCTCCTGTCTACTGGTTCTGCTCTCTCCTATCTACTGGTTCTGCTCTCTCCTATCTACTGGTTCTGCTCCCTCCTTCCTACTGGTTCTGCTCTATCCTTCCTACTGGTTCTGCTCTCTCCTATCTACTGGTTCTGCTCTCTCCTATCTACTGGTTCTGCTCTCTCCTTCCTACTGGTTCTGCTCTCTCCTATCTACTGGTTCTGCTCTCTCCTATTTACTGGTTCTGCTCTCTCATATCTACTGGTTCTGCTCTCTCCTTCCTACTGGTTCTGCTCTCTCCTATCTACTGGTTCTGCTCTCTCCTTCCTACTGGTTCTGCTCTCTCCTTCCTACTGGTTCTGCTCTCTCCTATCTACTGGTTCTGCTCTCTCCTTCCTACTGGATCTGCACTCTCCTTCCTACTGGTTCTCTCTATATTGCTGCCACTTTTATAAACACTTATAAACACTCACTATCACCCTGTCTGTTGGCTTTGGCTCGCTATGTTCTGTTCTCCACTGTGTTCTGTGTGTGTGTGTGTGTGTGTGTGTGTGGGTCAACACATTTAGAAACTCAACTAAACCAATATCCTGGAAACTGTCAATAACCAGAGATCATTAGAATCTGTACCTGTGTGTTCTCAACTCTGATCCAAAATAGAAATGTTTCATTTTAGTAGAGGGGGAAATAAAAGTAGGCTGGGGTCCATTATGTTTATTGCCATGCCTTGGAGTCTGTACTTCCTGCCAAGGAGTCTGTACTTCCTGCCTAGGAGTCTGTAATTCCTGCCTAGGAGTCTGTACTTCCTGTGGGGATTGTTTGTCACGCCCTGGACATAGAGAGGCTTTTTATTCTCTATTTTGGTTAGGCCAGGGTGTGACTAGGGTGGGCATTCTATGTTCTTTTTTCTATGTTTTTGTATGTCGTTGTTTTTGGCCGGGTATGGTTCTCAATCAGGGACAGCTGTCTGTCGTTGTCTCTGATTGAGAACCATACTTAGGTAGCCTGTTCCCACCTGTGTTTTGTGGGTAGTTGTTTTCTGTTTTGTATATTGCACTTTGCAGAACTGTTCATTCGTTACAGAACTACCCACCACCAAAGGACCAAGCAGCGTGTAATGGACTCCTGGACATGGTAGGAAATATTGGACGGAAGGGACCCTGGGCACAGCCGGGAGAGTATCGCCGTCCGAAAGAGGAGCTGGAGGCAGCTCGAGTGGAGCAGCGACACTACGAGGAATTGGCTCTGGGTAACGTGCACGAGAGGCAGCCCCAGAATTATTTGGGGGGGACGCACACGGGGAGATTGGCGGAGTCAGGTAGGAGACCTCAGCCAACTCCCCGTGCTTACCGTGGCGAGAGAGTGACCGGGCAGGCACCGTGTTATGCGGTGAAGCGCACGGTGTCCCCAGTGCGCACGTATAGCCCGGTGCTCTACATCGCAGCTCCTCGAATCGGCCGGGCTAGAGTGTGCCTCGAGCCAAGGAGGGATGATGCCGGCTCAGCGCATCTGGTCTCCAGTGTGTCTCCTCGGCCCGGGTTATACGGCACCAGCCCAATGCGGCCTGTTCCAACTCTCCGCACTTGCCGGGCTAAAGGGGGTATCCAGCCAGGACAGGTTGTGCAGGCTCGTTGCTCGAGACCTCTAGTGCGCCTCCACGGCCCAGTGCATCCGGTGCCTCGGCCAAGGAGGAGGCCGTCTGTATGTCTCCCCAGCCTGGTGAGTCCTGTGCCTGCTCCCAGAACCAAGTCTCCCGTCTGTCCGGAGCCGCCAGAGCCGCCCGTCACTCCGGAGCCGCCAGAGTCGCCCGTCACTCCTGAGCCGCCAGAGTCGCCCTTCACTCCGGAGCCGCCAGAGGCGCCCCTCAGTCCAGAGGTGCCCTTCAGTCCAGTGGCGCCCGCTGCGAGGGTCCCCAGAGGCGCCACCTAAGTGGGCCAAGACTGAGGTGGAGCGGGGTCCACGTCCCGCACCTGAGCCGCCGCCATAAAGAAGGCCCACCTGGACCCTCCCCTTTAGAGTCAGGTTTTGCGGTCGGAGTCCGCACCTTTGGGGGGGGGGGGGGGGGTACTGTCAAGCCCTGGCCATAGAGAGGCTTTTTATTCTCTATTTTGGTTAGGCCAGGGTGTGACTAGGGTGGGCATTCTATGTTCTTTTTTCTATGTTTTTGTCTGTCGTTTGTCTCTGATTGAGAACCATACTTAGGTAGCTCTTGCCCAAATGGGTTTTGTGGGTAGTTGTTTTCTGTGTTGTGTATTTGCACCTTGCAGAACTGTTCGTTTGTTGTTTTTGTTCAAGTGTTGGTATTTATTAAACATATTATGAATACTTACCACGCTGCACCTTGGTCCTCTTCTCCTTCTCCCGACGACATTCGTTACATCGTTTTTGTTACAAAAGACTAGAGCTCAAACTGAATCTGAATAATTAACTCGTGTAAGATTTCCTTTTTGATAATGAATGTATTTGCAAAATATAGCAGGAGAGAATAATGACTGCATTGAAATAGAAATAACATCTAAAAATGTATCATGGTTTGGTCGTGTTCTTACTCATCGACCACATTGTCCTGTTAATTCATGTGGTTTGGGCCGTACGTCTCTACTCCATCCTGCTTGTTCGTAGAAAAACGGTCCGAATGAGCTTTCTGAATGAATCAACGTCACCATAGAAACCCAGCTGGTAGAAACCCCAAGTCATTGAGAGAATCTCAACCTAATGGTTGGGTGCAAGTCATTTCTTCTTCAGTTATTATCCATACAATGGAAGCCATTATAGAAGCCGGCATGTCTCTGAATTCTGAAATAACATTAAATCTATCTGCCCTATTGTCAGGTGTAATAATAACCAAGTCTTTGTGTTGTCAGCCTGTTAACTAGACACAGCCATTAGAGCTAGTTACATGTATTAACGTGGGAACAGAATGGAGAGCTTTGTTAGCTGCACTTATTGAGCCGAGTGAAGAAAATGGCTAATTTGACGTGAGTAACTTCTGGATGAATAAAACAACCAGGAACAAAAGGGGACTTTTTTTTAATGAGACTTTAATTGCAGAATAGAATGGAACTCTTGTTTTTACCTCCTCTGAATGGGCAGGTAGATACTGCTCCAGAACAAAACACAGAATACACAGAGGTCTACAAGGTATCTTTTCCCCCTCTGCCGCCTGAAAAGGTCTGATGTTATCAAAGCAAGAACAGGTACTTGAACGCCCGGTTCAATGGACTACAGTTCATATCAACTTTAGCAGAAATATTTGTAAGGACCGTTTGGTGGAAGAAGGTGAGGACCAGGATGCAGCGTGGCAAAGTGTTCATGTTTTTCAAAACCGTAATGAACACTGAACAAAACAAATAAAACGACAAAAACTAACAGTCCTGTGTGGTGCTGAAAAAACACTGAACAGAAAATAATCACCCACAACTCAAGGGTGAAAACAGGCTGCCTAAGTACGGTTCTCACTCAGGGACAACGATTGACAGCTGCCTCTGATTGAGAAACATACCAGGCCAAACACAGAAAATACCAACTCGATAGAAAAACAAACATAGACAACCCCACCCAACTCACACCCTGACCATACTAAAACAAAGACATAACAAAAGAACTAAGGTCAGAACGTGACAATATTAGATCATATCACAGTGAGATTGACTGTGTTCATAGCATGACTTCTATGTTAAGAACAACAAGGTGGGGAGTCTGTGTTAAGAACAACAAGGTGGGGAGTCTGTGTTAAGAACAACAAGGTGGGGAGTCTGTGTTAAGAACAACAAGGTGGGGAGTCTGTGTTAAGAAAAACAAGGTGGGGAGTCTGTGTTAAGAACAACAAGGTGGGGAGTCTGTGTTAAGAACAACAAGGTGGGGAGTCTGTGTTAAGAACAACAAGGTGGGGAGTCTGTGTTAAGAACAACAAGGTGGGGAGTCTAACCTGTTTTCCTCATAAAGCTCCAGTACAAAGGACAATATTCAAATAATGAATTCAGTCAAAGAATCAAACAGTAAATTCACAGAGTGGATAACAGGAGTGTTGAGAAAACGGATGTATAAACTGTACTAGGAGTAGATGGTTCACTCTGTCATCACAGCTTGTGTGTGTGTGTGTGTGTGTGTGTGTGTGTTTGTGTGTGTGTGTGTGTGTCTATATGTGTGTGTGTGTCTATATGTGTGTGTGTGTATGTGTGTGTGTGTGTGTGTATGTGTGTGTGTGTGTATGTGTGTGTGTGTGTGTGTGTGTGTGTGTGTGTGTGTGTGTGTGTGGCCTTACTACTACTACTAACAGCTGGTGTAGTCATGAAAGCTTCTCTGATGACACAACAACCAGTCAACATGCAGAGAGCGTTGTAGTCCTGACTGCCTGCTGATCACACACACACACACACGTGAATGTGATGACAGCCAGGCAGTAGACAGTAGAGGCTCAATGAGACACACACGCAGAGAGGTGAATTTTGATGACAGCCACGCAGTAGACAGTAGAGACTCAATGAGAGGTCACTTCAGCACTAGAGACTAGAGACTACCACACTGTGTATTACACAGGATATAACATCAGAGAGTGTGTGTGTGTGTGTGTGTGTGTGTGTGTGTGTGTAATACAAACATTGTACCTTTTCTAGAAAATGATATTGACATTGTGATGTAACAACTGTTTGTCCGCATTTAAGTGAAGGACTTCCCTACTGGGAAGAGGTGTAGTGAAGTTTCAACTGAGAGAGAAGCTGAAACACGGGAGTCCTCTGGTGTAGTGAGGCTTCAACTGAGAGAGCAGCTGAAACACGGGAGTCCTCTGGTGTAGTGAGGCTTCAACTGAGAGAGAAGCTGAAACACGGGAGTCCTCTGGTGTAGTGAGGCTTCAACTGAGAGAGAAGCTGAAACACGGGAGTCCTCTGGTGTAGTGAGGCTTCAACTGAGAGAGAAGCTGAAACACGGGAGTCCTCTGGTGTAGTGAGGCTTCAACTGAGAGAGAAGCTGAAACACGGGAGTCCTCTGGTGTAGTGAGGCTTCAACTGAGAGAGAAGCTGAAACACGGGAGTCCTCTGGTGTAGTGAGGCTTCAACTGAGAGAGAAGCTGAAACACTGGAGTCCTCTGGTATAGTGAGGCTTCAACTGAGAGAGAAGCTGAAACATGGGAGTCCTCTGGTGTAGTGAGACTTCAACTGAGAGGGAAGCTGAAACACGGGAGTCCTCTGGTATAGTGAGGCTTCAACTGAGAGAGAGGCTGAAACATGGGAGTCCTCTGGTATTGTGAGGCTTCAACTGAGAGAGAAGCTGAAACACGGGAGTCCTCTGGTGTAGTGGGGCTTCAGCTGAGAGAGAAGCTGAAACGCGGGAGTCCTCTGGTGTTGTGAGGCTTCAACTGAGAGAGAAGCTGAAACACGGATAAAGCACAAATCAGCTGTTTCCTCATCTTCACTCCAATTCCTCTGACCAGAACTCAGCTTCTCAAGTACAATACTGTATCTCATACACGGTGTAATCAAAGGCATACATTGTAATCATGTTGTAGTCATTGCTGTACATTAATTATCCCCATGCTTCATTCATAATTCACAAACATAGAACATGCTACAGTGTGTACATATTGTTATTAGCTCTTCAGAACAGTCTTTCCACACACACATGACGTTGAATGTCTGGAGTGAGAGAACTCTCAGGAGGACAATGCATTCCAACCAGAGGAGGCTGGTGGGGGGAGCTGTAGGAGGACAGGCTCATTGTAATGGCTGGAATGAAATGCCTGGAATGGAGTCAAACATGTGTTTTCCATATGTTTGATACCGTTCCAATAGTTCCAGTCCAGCGATGACAATGAGGCCGCCCTCCTATAGCTCCTCCCACTAGCCTCCTCTGACTCCAACCCCGTACTGTCTTTGAGCTTATCATTACAGCAGACCTCTGCTCTACCCTGCTGGGACCCTACTTCCTTCTGCTGAACTGTAATAACCCTGCTCCGTGTGTGTGTGTGTGTGTGTGTGTGTGTGTGTGTGTGTGTGTGTGTGTGTGTGTGTGTGTGTGTGTGTGTGTGTACGCAACTGTAATAACCCTGTTCTCTCAGGGGAAGGTCACACTGTTTATACAGGCTTTATGTTGTCTGGTTACATAGTGAGTTAGAGGTTGTTTATGTTGCCTGGTTACTGGTTACATAGTGAGGTAGAGGTTGTTTATGTTGTCTGGTTACATAGTGAGGTAGAGGTTGTTTATGTTGCCTGGTTACTGGTTACATAGTGAGGTAGAGGTTGTTTATGTTGTCTGGTTACATAGTGAGGTAGAGGTTGTTTATGTTGTCTGATTACAGAGTGAGGTAGAGGTTGTTTATGTTGCCTGGTTACTGGTTACATAGTGAGGTAGAGGTTGTTTATGTTGTCTGGTTACATAGTGAGGTAAAGGTTGTTTATGTTGCCTGGTTACATAGTGAGGTAGAGGTTGTTTATGTTGTCTGATTACTGGTTATAGAGTGAGGTAGAGGTTGTTTATGTTGTCTGATTACAGAGTGAGGTAGAGGTTGTTTATGTTGTCTGGTTACATAGTGAGGTAGAGGTTGTTTATGTTGTCTGGTTACTGGTTACATAGTGAGGTAGAGGTTGTTTATGTTGTCTGGTTATAGAGTGAGGTAGAGGTTGTTTATGTTGCCTGTTTACTGGTTACATAGTGAGGTAAAGGTTGTTTATGTGGTCTGGTTACTGGTTATAGAGTGAGGTAGAGGTTGTTTATGTTGTCTGGTTACAGAGTGAGGTAGAGGTTGTTTATGTTGTCTGGTTACATAGTGAGGTAGAGGTTGTTTATGTTTTCTGGTTACTGGTTACATAGTGAGGTAGAGGTTGTTTATGTTGTCTGGTTATAGAGTGAGGTAGAGGTTGTTTATGTTGCCTGGTTATAGAGTGAGGTAGAGGTTGTTTATGTTGTCTGGTTACATAGTGAGGTAGAGGTTGTTTATGTTGTCTGGTTACATAGTGAGGTAGAGGTTATTTATGTTGTCTGGTTACTGGTTACATAGTGAGGTAGAGGTTGTTTATGTTGTCTGGTTACATAGTGAGGTAGAGGTTGTTTATGTTGTCTGGTTACTGGTTACATAGTGAGGTAGAGGTTGTTTATGCTGTCTGGTTATAGAGTGAGGTAGAGGTTGTTTATGTTGCCTGGTTACATAGTGAGGTAGAGGTTGTTTATGTTGTCTGGTTACATAGTGAGGTAGAGGTTGTTTATGTTGTCTGGTTACATAGTGAGGTAGAGGTTGTTTATGTTGTCTGGTTACTGGTTACATAGTGAGGTAGAGGTTGTTTATGTTGTCTGGTTACATAGTTAGGTAAAGGTTGTTTATGTTGCCTGGTTACTGGTTACATAGTGAGGTAGAGGTTGTTTATGTTGTCTGGTTACATAGTGAGGTAGAGGTTGTTTATGTTGCCTGGTTATAGAGTGAGGTAGAGGTTGTTTATGTTGTCTGGTTACATAGTGAGGTAGAGGTTGTTTATGTTGTCTGGTTACATAGTGAGGTAGAGGTTGTTTATGTTGTCTGGTTACATAGTGAGGTAGAGGTTGTTTATGTTGTCTGGTTACTGGTTACATAGTGAGGTAGAGGTTGTTTATGTTGTCTGGTTACATAGTGAGGTAGAGGTTGTTTATGTTGTCTGGTTATAGAGTGAGGTAGAGGTTGTTTATGTTGCCTGGTTACATAGTGAGGTAGAGGTTGTTTATGTTGTCTGTTTACATAGTGAGGTAGAGGTTGTTTATGTTGTCTGCTTACATAGTGAGGTAGAGGTTGTTTATGTTGCCTGGTTACTGGTTACATAGTGAGGTAGAGGTGGTTTATGTTTGGTTACATAGTGAGGTAGAGGTGGTTTATGTTGTCTGGTTACATAGTGAGGTAGAGGTTGTTTATGTTGCCTGGTTACATAGTGAGGTAGAGGTTGTTTCCTGGATTCTTGGATGCAGAGAAATGTGAAATGGTGACATTTTTTATTATTTGTGTGCGTGCGTGCGTGCGTGTGTGCGTGCATGTGTGCGTGTGTCAGCCAGCCTGTGTTGTTTTGGGCAAAACTTGATATTACACTCCCAGTCCTGTGATGTACGATTCCCAAGGTTGGATGATAAAGATTTCCTCAGAAATTCAAAGTATTTGATTTCGCAACATGGAGAGGGAGTCGCCTAAATATTTATCAACAAAGGGACATAATATTATTTCCTTATTCTGTAAACTGTTGACGTTGCTGATAGGCCTATTGAAAACATGTATTTTAGCAGGTGATAATGTTTTGTTTTATAGCACTATATAATGCTCCATGGCTAATTTGAGTTTTTCTAGATTTAAAACGTAAAACAACATTTATAAGGCAAACATTAACCCTTAGGTCTTGCACAGAAAAGAGTTACATTGTTTAAGCCTATGTTGCAGAACAGTGATTATTTTCTCAGAATATTGACACACACACAAAAAAAGAAGATTTTAAGGTGGTTAGCCATCAAGTGACAGAGATGACAAGCCACTTACGGAGTTGACAACAGATACTCAAAACAGATATATTTTTGCCTCTAAAAGTAGAAGTTAAATACAAACGTTTGTAAAGTATGGAAAATAATTCATTAAAAAATCCCCAATAAAAACAACCATTCTATTAGATTTTTCAGCACTCTGACAGTTGATGTTTTACTTCATTCAAAATTCATATTCTTTCATGATCGGCTATGAAAAGCCAACTGACATTTACTCCTGAGGTGCTGACTTGCTGCACCCTCGACAACCACTGTGATTATTATTATTTGACCATGCTGGTCATGTATGAACATTTGAACATCTTGGCCATGTTCTGTTATAATCTCCACCTGGCACAGCCAGAAGAGGACTGGCCACCCCTCATAGCCTGGTTCCTCTCTAGGTTTCTTCCTAGGTTTTGGCCGTTCTAGGGAGTTTTTCCTAGCCACCGTGCTTCTACACCTGCATGGCTTGCTGTTTGGGGTTTTAGGCTGGGTTTCTGTACAGCAGTTTGTGATATCAGCTGATGTACGAAGAGCTATATAAATAGATTTGATTTGATATATCAATCAGGCAGAGAGAGTTGATAATTGGTTGTTACCATGGTAATTCCAATATTGTTTGTTTAAATATATTTATTCAATAAGACACCTCAGGGTTTTGTGATATATGGCCAATATACCATGGCTAAGGGCTGTGTCCAGGCACTCCACTGTTGTGCTTAATAACAACAGCCCTTAGTCGTGGTATATTGGCCATATACCACCCCCCCTCGTGCATTATTGCTTAATTTGAGAACTTTCCAGACCATAAGTGGTCTTGTTGCACTACATGTAATGAGAACACGAATAAGAGGTCATTATGGTAGAGCTCACCCTGCTCATTCCTGATTTGAGTTGACCAAATCTCCAGACACATCTTTTAGGAATCACAGTTTCGAGATAAATAGTCTTTAAAGTCACGGAAGGCTATTGCAAGAAACAACCTAAGACTTTTTCAGTTAATCTTCATTATTGCCCCAAAAAATGTAACACTATTTTGGAATTTCAAATGGGCATCCTTTTGCCCCGGCATTGAGCCGACATGGAAATTAATAATATTGAAAGTATTTAGAAAATGGAAGAACCAGTTGACAGAGGTTGATCACTCATATGTTTGAGAGCAGAAATATTAACGTGCGTAATTCCTCTGGCAGCCTGCATTTAGATTTGAGGATTCCCCCGGGCCCCCACACTTCACCAAGAAAGAATGTATCGAACGACAGTTGGTCCCGTTCCGTTCTTACCTTCTAGCGTCACCTCTCTCCCGGCTCGTTTGAGCCCCTGCACCGCCTCGTCATGCGTAGCGTCCCGCAGGTTCACACCGTTCACCGACAGAATCGCGTCACCGACATACAAGGCTTGGGTTTGATCCGCAGCCAGACCTTTGAAGATCTTACTAATAAGTATCGGCATTTTATTATCTTTTCCTCCCTTTATGCTGATGCCGAGTCCTCCTACCTCTTGCTTTGTTACTTTCACACATCTTTTTCTGTTTGCGATCGCTTCTGGGACTTGCTCCTGTAAATCCGTGAAAGCTGTCCTCACCGCAGTTCTCCGACTGTTTGTGTGATCCGGGTGAGTTGCGTTGCACCCGTAAGATCCATTGGTGATGCCGTTTAGGGTCACATTCTCTCCCAGGTCCTCGCAACTCAACGTTAGAGCTTCTTCGTTCAAGTTGGCCAAAACATTGTGCCATCGGTCCCTCACTAAAACCTCCAAAAATCCACTTTTTTCAACTCGGTTCCCCGAAATGACTGTAGCTACCGCCATCTTTGAAGCATTCTTAAAATGCCATGTGATTAAAACTAAAATAGGACTTTACCCCCGAACTTCTCAGCATGGCTTTCCAATAGTTCAGCAACTTCAGCTAACGGCTCTTTTTTTTTGGCAACATAACCTAGTCCCTGCTCCAACGGCCCATATCCTCTTTGGGTGGAGCAAACTCGAAGGGCAATCCCACTAAGCAAATCACATTTCTATCCACACAGAACACTGCCGAGAGCTGTGCTGAAGTTCAAATGACATGTGTAGCCCACACTAACGTAAATGTAGAGCGTCATACCTTATCACAGCCGTATTACATTCATTATTACCACCCCTTAACAAACATTACCAGGCATGCTTGGTTTTATTCAGAGGGCGACCCGTGTAAAGGAATGTCCCAGTGTTGGGACAGTTGGAACTTTGGAGGTGTCCGCTAGTAGACTTTTGCCTGTCCCGCTCTCTCTCTCGTGCGGTCCATGCAGCGTGCCAGGTGCGCGTGGTTTGCTCGGCTTCGGCAGCGGATTTGTTGTGGGGGTTAAACACAAAACTTGCATTTTAAAAAAGTGAAGTCGTATTTCCTAACATCTCACGGACTAAATGCACTTTCAATGGTCAATACACGTGTAAAATAGCCTATAATAACCAAATAATCTACAAATATACATTATTATAGGCAAATTGGGAATGAGCATATTCTATGAGTTATTTGTAATGGATCGTATACTAGGCGTGGTGGTTACATTTTTCCAGCGAAAAACGATGAGAACTTTACATAAATATGTAAACGCCATCTGAAACACGATGAGAGAACGTTACAGAAGTACTGTATGTTAGCGCCATCTGATGGTGGAGAGAGAACCGGCGTAGCCCTGCTGTCTGTCACAATATACAGTCTATAGTCCTGCTGTCTGTCACAATATACAGTCTATAGTCCTGCTGTCTGTCACAATATACAGTCTATAGTCCTGCTGTCTGTCACAATATACAGTCTATAGTCCTGCTGTCTGTCACAATATACAGTCTATAGTCCTGCTGTCTGTCACAATATACAGTCTATAGTCCTGCTGTCTGTCACAATATACAGTCTATAGTCCTGCTGTCTGTCACAATATACAGTCTATAGTCCTGCTGTCTGTCACAATATACAGTCTATAGTCCTGCTGTCTGTCACAATATACAGTCTATAGTCCTGCTGTCTGTCACAATATACAGTCTATAGTCCTGCTGTCTGTCACAATATGCAGTCTATAGTCCTGCTGTCTGTCACAATATGCAGTATATAAGTTTCCTGAGCAAAAATGTATAAATATGTATTTTTAGTTTTTAAAAAATTATGTTGGACATAAAACTGTAAAAACACCAGCAAATCAGATCCAAGTGATTTTAATTTCTGAAATAGTTGATGATTGGCTGAATCTAGTTGATGATTGGCTGAATCTAGTTGATGATTGGCTGAATCTAGTTGATGATTGGCTGAATCTAGTTGATGATTGGCTGAATCTGGTTGATGATTGGTTGAATCTAGTTGATGATTGTTTGAATGTAGTTGATGATTGGCTGAATCTAGTTGATGTTTGGCTGAATCTAGTTGATGATTGGCTGAATCTAGTTGATGATTGGCTGAATCTAGTTGATGATTGATTGAATCTAGTTGATGATTGGCTGAATCTAGTTGATGATTGGCTGAATCTAGTTGATGATTGGCTGAATCTAGTTGATGATTGTTTGAATGTAGTTGATGATTGTTTGAATTTAGTTGATGATTGGCTGAATCTAGTTGATGATTGGCTGAATCTAGTTGATGATTGGCTGAATCTAGTTGATGATTGGCTGAATGTAGTTGATGATTGGCTGAATGTAGTTGATGATTGTTTGAATGTAGTTGATGATTGTTTGAATTTAGTTGATGATTGGCTGAATCTAGTTGATGATTGGCTGAATCTAGTTGATGATTGGCTGAATGTAGTTGATGATTGTTTGAATGTAGTTGATGATTGTTTGAATTTAGTTGATGATTGGCTGAATCTAGTTGATGATTGGCTGAATCTAGTTGATGATTGGCTGAATGTAGTTGATGATTGTTTGAATGTAGTTGATGATTGTTTGAATTTAGTTGATGATTGGCTGAATCTAGTTGATGATCCCTGGTCTATAGCTAATCTTTTCTCTGCGTCTTTCAATATTTATAGGCCTGTTTCTGAGAACCAATCTTCATTTTTTTCTTTGCATAATATCAAAACAATTTTTCCTCCTCCTCCGGTGTGTTGGAGAGAGAGAGAGCGTTCTTTCTGTCCTGGGAATAGAGACCAGAAACATTTCTATTAATATACACATCTGATCTGCTCAGGAAAAAAATGTCATCATTTTGAGATCAGGCTAAATAAATCTATCCCAGAGTAAAGTCTACCTAGCCCTTTCTATGGGGGAAGCTGAAACTACAGTCCCTATTTAGTGCACTAGTTTTGACCAGGGCCTATAGGGTTCTCGTCAGAAGTAGTGCACTATAGGGAATAGGGTGCTATTTCCTGTTTCCTAAAGCTCCGTATCCAGTAGCGACCCTTCATTCAGGGCTGGTGGGGCATTGCCTCACCTGTTTTGAGCCCAACCTGTTTAGCTAAACCATTTTTGCATGCTATTTTGGCATTAATTCGTGTCACACATCAGTTTGCAAACAATATTTAAAAAAAAAAAAACAATTTGTTAATAAAGCCACATACAAACATGATCTCTTTTTTGCTTTCTTGAGTAAGGCTGCTCTAAAATGCAGGTGTTTCAGCCTAGTTCAGTGCTTTCTGTGGCGGTGGAGCAGCCAGCGGAATATACGGAGCGTTGGGGTTGGTAATATTCTCTAGTTGCGCTGTGATTGGCTCAGTGTTCTGTCACTCATGGGGACACTACTTCACCAGAAAATAAATTCAAGCTCCTTGGGTGCTGCCATAGAGGTACATTAGAAGTGCCCATCCGCCCTCCCGAGTGGCGCAGAAGTCTCAGGCACTGCATCGCAGTGCTTGAGGCATCACTACAGACCCGGGTTCAATCCCAGGCTGTGTCCAGAGACAGCAGAGGTTCAAACTGTACATACCAGGTCCTACATTTTAATATAAAAATAGATTTTACCAAACAAAACTATCCTACATTTTATCTCTGGGATCCTCAGGATGACATATCAGAGCAAGATTACTGAATGTAAGTACATTATTTACCTTCAGGGGTGAATGTTTCAAACCAGTTTCCGTGATACATTTTTT
The DNA here is from genome assembly GCF_045791955.1 of Oncorhynchus clarkii lewisi. Lineage (NCBI taxonomy): Eukaryota > Metazoa > Chordata > Actinopteri > Salmoniformes > Salmonidae > Oncorhynchus > Oncorhynchus clarkii. Next base: position 103,689 of record NW_027257982.1, on the reverse strand, counting down.
TGTTGTTGTTGTGCAACAGCATGGTATTTGTTCACTGTAATTGCTACCGTAAATTGGACAGTGCAGCTCGATTAACAAGACTGTAAGCATTGTGCCCATATAAGACATGTCTATGTCCTGGAAAGTTCTAGTCACATTAGCGCACGTTAGCAACAACCGTCCCGGTATAGGGACACCGATCCCATAGATCCCCTTACTAAATCTCGGACTTCAGTGAGTTATATATTGAGATTTCCCAGTTCCCAGTTCCCAGTTGTTGAACAGTTGTTCCCAGTTGTTCCCAGTTGTTGAACAGTTGTTCCCAGTTGTTCCCAGTTGTTCCCAGTTGTTGAACGCGGCAGAAGTCATGCTGGATTGACATCATGTTCAATGTTAAGAGACTACCTGATTGGATGATTAGAATGATATATAGCAGGAAGTAAGGACATATTTAGAGAAAGAGAGAAAGAGAGAGTGTTAACAAGAGAGGAGAGAGAGCGGAAGAGAGAGATAAAGAGGGCATTAACAAAAGAGGAAGAGAGAGCATTAACAAGAGAGGAGAGAGAGGAAGAGAGAGAGAAAGAGGGCATTAACAAGAGAGGAAGAGAGAGCATTAACAAGAGAGGAGAAAGAGGAAGAGAGAGCTTTAACAAGAGAGGAGAGCGAGGAAGAGAGAGCATTAACAAGAGAGGAGAGAGAAAGAGGGCATTAACAAGAGAGGAGAAAGAGGAAGAGAGAGCGTTAACAAGAGAGGAGAGAGAGGAAGAGAGAGCATTAACAAGAGAGGAGAGAGAGGAAGAGAGAGCGTTAACAAGAGAGGAGAGAGAGGAAGAGAGAGCATTAACAAGAGAGGAGAGAGAGGAAGAGGGAGCATTAACAAGAGAGGAGAGAGAGGAAGAGAGAGCGTTAACAAGAGAGGAGAGAGAGGAAGAGAGAGAGAGCGTTAACAAGAGAGGAGAGAGAGGAAGAGAGCGAGCGAGAGAACTGATATTCCAAGAATAAGCATTTTAGTCTAATGAGGCATACTGTTACTTTTATGTGCAAATTAGATATGAAACAAGACTAATGTTATTTGTGTGAATTACCTTCAAAATAAACAAACAATAGCAGGGAATTTCATTAATAATCATATTACTTTATTTTTGTATAATTGAAATAATCATCACCATGTCATTAGCTAATTAATTAACAACAGACGAACACATTTATAGTGAGGTCTCAACATAGAAGTATTTTCCTCTGCGGTTCTATTTAATGATCAGAGTCTGGTAATAGCGTGAAGGATATCTGTGATGATCGTCCTCTTATCTCTGTCCCCTAAACTACAGTTAGGCCTGATTATGAATAACCAGACAATGTTTATGGAACTGTTTATGAGGCACATGTATTTATTGAATATAACGTGGGACTAGCGATTTATTTCGATGTCTTGATTGTGGATCACCTGCAAACGAGAGGAGACGTATGAGAGTGTCACGTTCTGACCTTTATTTCCTTTGTTTTGTCATTATGTAGGATGGTCAGGGCGTGAGTTGGGGTGGGAAGTCTATGTTTGTTTTTCTATGATTTGGGGATTTCTATGTTTCGGCCTAGTATGGTTCTCAATCAGAGGCAGTCATGGTCAGGCAGAGTGGTCATGTGGGTGGGTACAGGGTCAGGGTCAGGACAGGGTCAGGCAGAGTGGTCATGTGGGTGGGTACAGGGTCAGGGTCAGGGTCAGGCAGAGTGGTCATGTGGGTGGGTACAGGGTCAGGTAGAGTGGTCATGTGGGTGGGTACAGGGTCAGGCAGAGTGGTCATGTGGGTGGGTACAGGGTCAGGCAGAGTGGTCATGCGGGCGGGTACAGGGTCAGGCAGAGTGGTCATGTGGGTGGGTACAGGGTCAGGGTCAGGCAGAGTGGTCATGTGGGTGGGCACAGGGTCAGGACAGGGTCAGGGTCAGGCAGAGTGGTCATGCGGGTGGGTTCAGGGTCAGGGTCAGGCAGAGTGGTCATGTGGGTGGGTACAGGGTCAGGGTCAGGCAGAGTGGTCATGCGGGCGGGTACAGGGTCAGGGTCAGGCAGAGTGGTCATGTGGGTGGGCACAGGGTCAGGCAGAGTGGTCATGCGGGCGGGTACAGGGTCAGGGTCAGGCAGAGTGGTCATGTGGGTGGGCACAGGGTCAGGCAGAGTGGTCATGTGGGTGGGTACAGGGTCAGGGTCAGGCAGAGTGGTCATGTGGGCGGGTACAGGGTCAGGGTCAGGCAGAGTGGTCATGTGGGTGGGTACAGGGTCAGGCAGAGTGGTCATGCGGGTGGGTACAGGGTCAGGGTCAGGCAGAGTGGTCATGTGGGTGGGTACAGGGTCAGGGTCAGGACAGGGTCAGGCAGAGTGGTCATGTGGGTGGGTACAGGGTCAGGGTCAGGGTCAGGCAGAGTGGTCATGTGGGTGGGTACAGGGTCAGGTAGAGTGGTCATGTGGGTGGGTACAGGGTCAGGCAGAGTGGTCATGTGGGTGGGTACAGGGTCAGGCAGAGTGGTCATGCGGGCGGGTACAGGGTCAGGCAGAGTGGTCATGTGGGTGGGTACAGGGTCAGGGTCAGGCAGAGTGGTCATGTGGGTGGGCACAGGGTCAGGACAGGGTCAGGGTCAGGCAGAGTGGTCATGCGGGTGGGTTCAGGGTCAGGGTCAGGCAGAGTGGTCATGTGGGTGGGTACAGGGTCAGGGTCAGGCAGAGTGGTCATGCGGGCGGGTACAGGGTCAGGGTCAGGCAGAGTGGTCATGTGGGTGGGCACAGGGTCAGGCAGAGTGGTCATGCGGGCGGGTACAGGGTCAGGGTCAGGCAGAGTGGTCATGTGGGTGGGCACAGGGTCAGGCAGAGTGGTCATGTGGGTGGGTACAGGGTCAGGGTCAGGCAGAGTGGTCATGTGGGCGGGTACAGGGTCAGGGTCAGGCAGAGTGGTCATGTGGGTGGGTACAGGGTCAGGCAGAGTGGTCATGCGGGTGGGTACAGGGTCAGGGTCAGGCAGAGTGGTCATGTGGGCGGGTACAGGGTTCAGGGTCAGAAAGAGTGGTCATGTGGGCGGGTACAGGGTCAGGCAGAGTGGTCATGTGGGCGGGTACAGGGTCAGGACAGGGTCAGGCAGAGTGGTCATGTGGGTGGATACAGGGTCAGGACAGGGTCAGACAGAGTGGTCATGTGGGTGGGTACAGGGTCAGGGTCAGGCAGAGTGGTCATGTGGGTGGGTACAGGGTCAGGGTCAGGCAGAGTGGTCATGTGGGTGGGTACAGGGTCAGGGTCAGGCAGAGTGGTCATGTGGGTGGGTACAGGGTCAGGACAGGGTCAGGCAGAGTGGTCATGTGGGTGGGTACAGGGTCAGGGTCAGGCAGAGTGGTCATGTGGGTGGGTACAGGGTCAGGCAGAGTGGTCATGTGGGTGGGTACAGGGTCAGGCAGAGTGGTCATGTGGGTGGGTACAGGGTCAGTCAGAGTGGTCATGTGGGTGGGTACAGGGTCAGGCAGAGTGGTCATGTGGGTGGGTACAGGGTCAGTCAGAGTGGTCATGTGGGTGGGTACAGGGTCAGGCAGAGTGGTCATGTGGGTGGGTACAGGGTCAGGACAGGCAAGGGTCAAAAACCAGGAGGACAAGAAAAATAGAGACTGGGAAACCACAGGATGACCGCTGGTCAACTTGACAACTTGTGTGTGTGTGTGTGTGTGTGTGTGTGAGTGTGTGTGTGTGCGTGTGTGAGAGTGTGTGTGTGTGTGAGTGTGTGAGAGTGTGTGTGTGCGTGTGCGTGTGTGAGAGTGTGTGTGTGTGTGTGTGAGTGTGTGTGTGTGTGTGTGTGTGTGTGCTGAGGAGACTGTACTTAAGGACATGTGGTCTCATTTAAAACATATTCCCATCCAGGGTTTGACTTACAGTACTCATAGTTTAGTTTTTAAGAGGTGTAGGGTTACAGAATGAATTGCGTTAACACCTAAATCAATGTATTAATTTCATATGGAATTCATGTTTTTTTTGGTAGTTGGTGGGGGTTCTATAGGCTACTGTTTCAGGGCTCCAGGCTTTCAGACCCACGTTTCCACCTCCCCACTGTGTGCTGCAGCAGGACTCCAAGACCCATCTGGGTCGGTACCTCCACCAACACCATGTATCTATCTATGAGTGCAGGACTACATACAGACAGAGATCCATAGTATTACTGAGGCAAGGCAATGTTAACCAGGAGCCTCCTGGGTCAAATAGGCACGAGGATATATGGCAAACATATAGCTAGCTGTACACGATTTAGTGTGTGTGTGTGCCTGCATACGTGTGTGTGTGTGTGTACAACATGTCTAGCTGAATACTGTAGATGCTGAAATACAATATATGGTCTCAGAAATGTGTTACATGATGTGGTAACATAATGTAGTGTTTACCTTCCCCCTGCTATAGTTTACATGGTGTGGTAACATAATGTAGTGTTTACCTTCCCCTGCTATAGTTTACATGGCGTGGTAACATAATGTAGTGTTTACCTTCCCCTGCTATAGTTTACATGGTGTGGTAACATAATGTAGTGTTTACCTCCCCCCTGCTATAGTTTACATGGTGTGGTAACATAATTGAGTGTTTACCTTGTGTGTGTGTGAGTGAGTTCTCAGTGTGTGTTTATATATGTGCATGCTGTCACACATGTGTGTGTATGTTGAGCTTCCTCTTCCCCTCTCCCTCCCCTCAGTCAGTCATCCCACTGGGTGAAGCGTGGAGATGAATGCCAGAGGAAATGGTCTCTCTGTGTTGCTCAACCCAATGGATGACTGCATGAGAGCTCTTAGAGTCAAACCAAGGGCTCAGAGCTGGACACCCCCTAGCGACTGGCCTACACACACACACACACACACACACACACACACACACACACACACACACACACACACACACACACACACACAGAATCACACTTCTCATGGTTTTCACTATGCACAGTCAGATCAAAGAGAGTTGGAGTGAACAGCCAGGCTGACTGGAGCCTGATCGAGTCCCAAATGGCAGCCTATTCCCTATGTAGTGCACTACTTTCAACCAGGGCCCATAGGTATCTGGTCAAAAGCAGTGCACTATATAGGGAATAGGTTGCCACTCTGGGACGCAGCCTGTCCCCCTCCACACCCCTCCTAAAGGTTGCTACCAGCTTCACGGCATTGATCTTAACTGACTTGCCTAGTTAAATAAAGGTTCAATAAATCACATCTACGTGCGTTTGTGCGTGCACGTGAGTGGAAGGGGCGGGCATCTTTTTGTAACATCCTGTCCTCACCGGTCCCATTAATGATAGCAACGTTATTTATTTGTGTCTTTTCATTATTGTGAAATCAAGGAAGAGTCGCCGTCCCTTGCTAGTATTAACTAGCTGACAGCCTGGCTAGCTGGATTTAGCTAAAAACACAACAATCTAGCTTTTTAGCTTCCCCCATGTGATATAATCAGATTGACAATTAATTCATAATTGTTATGCTTGCCGGTGTAACCTAAAGATGATCCCAGTTTGATATGCTGCTTGTATATTCAATTCCCAAGCGACAACACAGCCCTCACAGCTGCAGAAGTGTCACGCCCTGACCTTAGTATTCTTTGTTTTCTTTATTATTTTGGTTAGGTCAGGGTGTGACATGGGTGATATGTGTGTTTTTGTCTTATTCTAGGGTGTTTGTACTGTCTAGGGGGTTTTGTAGATTTATGGGGTTGATTTCATCTAGGTGTTTATGTTGGTCTATGGTTGCCTAGATTGGTTCTCAATTAGAGGCAGGTGTTTATCGTTGTCTCTGATTGGGAACCATATTTAGGCAGCCATCTTCTTTGGGTATTTCGTGGGTTATTGTCGATGTGTAGTTGCCTGTGTCAGCACTCGTTATCGTAGCGTCACGGTCGTTTTGTTGTTTGTGTTCTTCGTCATTCAATAAAATAATGGATTCACACCACGCTGCGCTTTGGTCCGCTTCTTACGATGATCGTGACAGGAAGCAATGATATGGAGTGTCTAAATGTTCAGGTAGTAACAAAGTAAGTTGAATCAGTGTTGATAACTATTTGTCAGTGAGATCGGCTTTTGGCTCCTTGATTTGTTACTAGAAGTTTTGCATCACAGATTACGTTTTGCATCACAGCACCAATTTGCCTTGCTGCCACACAGCTGCGGATCCCCGACATAGCGTGTTTTTTTTGCCCCCTTGCCCATTGCACACCCCCTCACCTTGTGTTTATCTGCCTGTGTGTGTGCTGTTGTGACTTCTGTTGCACAGACAGCTTCTCCCACTTTCGTTTGCACCAGAATTGAGTGGGGAAAAGTCCCTAAATGCTATCAAAACCATAGAAACACTTGGTGCCAAAACTCCCAACGGCAGCCTGAAAAGTAGCTGAATTTGTCGCTATAATCTTTAACAATAAAAGTAGCTGTAGTGGTCAGAACTCGCTCAACACTCTGAATCTTGCGTCTACGTAGAGCTTGTTGTAGGTAGTTTAAGGAAGGCCACTCTTGTCGTATCTTTGGCTATGCCGGATTAAGTGATATGACATGCTATTCTATAAAATAATTTCTCCGTAATTAATATCACCTGATTGAGCTAATCATGTGAATGTAATTAACTAGAGAGTCGGGCACCACAAAATAATATTTATAGAGCTGTTATCTTCTGAAAACTCTTAGACCTAGTAATTTTTTTACATCAATAGCAGTCAATATTAATCCTCATCTTAATTCAGTCTCATCTGAAAGTTGTAAATTCTTGGTTATCTGCACGAACCCTGGCTAACAATTTGAATCAGCAATACAATATTAGGTTTCATTATTTATTTACTAAATATGTAACTAATCACACAGAATTACACATACACCTGATTAAATCATAACTTGACTACAAATTCTGTCAAAGGAAAACATCCCTAGCGGTCGGAAAAGATATGACAGCTTGTTACACAAAGGAAAAGGGCTGGGTTTGAGTGAAAGAGCGGGAAGACTGCGGAACAAAGGGAGAAGCTGTGCTATTGTACAGTATCTGATGCATTCTAAATTACCGCCCATTTGGAAAAGGAAAATGCAAAAAATATTTACTCTGAGCTGCGCTTCGGTAGGTTGATGGTAGATGGAAGGCTGTGTTGCCAAACTGAGTCCTTTGAAGAATGTCTCTGGTTGTCAATTGGATACGTTGTAGTAACGTCGTTGGGTGATAGACGGGATACTCTGTCTGTTCCTTCCTAACCCTCGTTGCATCTGCTGTTGCTAACTCAACGGCTAGGAGGTATCACTTCTGTAGTGAATAAGAGTTAAATGTTCATACCATTCGCAACCAAAGCTCACGCTGATGTTGGCTTCGTTCTGTAGTTTATTATCTGAACCATTCTGACATCGGACCGTCGTCCTCGGAACAGGAGGTTATATTGTCGTCAAGGGCTTATATAGGAAGGGAGAGGAGGGCATGTTTGAAAAGTTTTATAGCCAATGTCCCTTCACAGGGGCGGGCCACTGATTGAGCAGAGCCCTGTCTTATGAAAACCCAAATCTCACATTTTCGAAGGTAAAATCACATTTCATCCCATCACAAATAATTTCATATTCAAACATTTAAATTGAACAATAATTCCATGTGAATCCGATAACTCTGATGTGTAGACTTTCCACCGTAGAGTTTGTCATCTTATCATTGATGAGAATGTCTCAGATGACAACCGAACTGACATCATATTCATTAAGTACCACCGCATATGTTCAATTGTTCGGATTACCAGAGTATAGTTAATTTCCCCCTACCTTCTGATGTTCCTAGAATCTCTATGTTAACCAAGGGTTTTGCGAATGTAACCTCAGTAGGGTAGAGAGAGGAAAAAGGGGGGAAGAGTATTTATGACTGTCATAAACCTATCCCCCAGGCCAACGTCATGACACTGTCCTTGGATCCTTGGACACCAGTGCTGAGGTTCCAGCCCCTAAGTGAAAGCAGGCGGTGCTGTGTAAAACAATTCACCCCAGCATAGGGGCTTCCGTCATAGCGGCAGGATGGACTGATTAAGGCATGCGGTTGTGAAATGAATAGAGGTTGGTTGGTCGAGTTGGTTGGGTTCATATGGCTGTAGGCTCTGGGAGCCGATCTACAGTGAGGGAAAATAGTGAAGGACTGAAATCCTGCAGTGCCCGCAAGGTCCCCCTGCTCAAGAAAGCACATATACATGCCCGTCTGAAGTTTGCCAATGAACATCTGAATGATTCAGAGGACAACTGGGTGAAAGTGTTGTGGTCAGATGAGACCAAAATGGAGCTCTTTGGCATCAACTCAACTCGCTGTGTTTGGAGGAGGAGGAATGCTGCCTATGACCCCAAGAACACCATCAAACATGGAGGTGGAAACATTATGCTTTGGGGGTGTTTTTCTGCTAAGTGGACAGGACAACTTCACCACATCAAAGGGACGATGGGCAGGGCCATGTACCGTCAAATCTTAGGTGAGAACCTCCTTCCCTCAGCCAGGGCATTGAAAATGGGTCGTGGATGGGTATTCCAGCATGACAATGACCCAAAACACACGGCCAAGGCAACAAAGGAGTGGCTCAAGAAGAAGCACATTAAGGTCCTGGAGTGGCCTAGCCAGTCTCCCGACCTTAATCCCATTGAAAATCTGTGGAGGGAGCTGAAGGTTCGAGTTGCCAAACGTCAGCCTCGAAACCTTAATGACTTGGAGAAGATCTGCAAAGAGGAGTGGGACAAAATCCCTCCTGAGATGTGTGCAAACCTGGTGGCCAACTACAAGAAACGTCTGACCTCTGTGATTGCCAACAAGGGTTTTGCCACCAAGTACTAAGTCATGTTTTGCAGAGGGGTCAAATACTTATTTCCCTCATTAAAATGCAAATCAATTGATAACATTTTTGACATGCGTTTTTCTGGATCTTTTTCATGTTATTCTCTCTCCCTGTTCAAATAAACCTAAATAAACCTAGACTGATCATTTCTTTGTCAGTGGGCAAATGTACAAAATCAGCAGGGGATCCAATACTTTTTTCCCTCACTGTATTTCAGATTAACAGGCAGACTGGTTCGCTCTCTCTGTTTTTCTCTCTTTCTCTCTGTCGGACAGAGGGACAGGCAGGCAAGCAGGCAGGCAGAAAGAAAGACAGACAGACATAGTGGTTCTCTCTGTCCTCTCCCCTCATCAGTGGATCGGCAGATTCGATGGCAGTGAGGCCACATGTGGAACCGTTAGGGCCAACTCAGCGGTTTGTCTCCCACAGTGAATATGATACATATAATATTTACCAGATTGCAGTCCAGGCCAGTCCCCCCCAAAGGTCCTCTCTGCCTTTCTGAAGACCTTTCTGATGGCCAACCGGCCCAGAGGTAGCAGAGAGCAGGAAGGACTTTAAATAAAAAGAAACACCTTTTGACACTGTGTGCGTGCGTGCGTTTGTGCGTGTGTGTGTGCGTTTGTGAGTGCGTTTGTGCGTGTGCGTTTGTGCGTGTGTGTGCGTTTGTGCGTGTGTGTGAGCGTTTGTGCGTGTGTGCGTGCGTTTGTGTGTGTGTGCGTTTGTGCTTGCGTGCGTTTGTGCGTGCATTTGTGCGTGCGTTTGTGCGTGCGTTTGTGTGTGTGTGTGTGTGTGTGTGCCTTCGTGCACGAGTGTGTGTGTCCGTGTAATGGTAAAAATGACTCGTGAATATATCAGTGTATTTTGTTTAACGTGGAAAAGAGATTTACGTCTAATGCAGTGGTTCCTCAACGTATTATAGTCTCGTACCCCTTCAAGCATTCAACCTCCAGCTGTACCCCCTCTAAGCACCAGGGTCAGCGCACTCTCAAATGTTGTTTTCTGCCTTCATTGTAAAGCCTGTCGCACACACACTATACAATACACTTATTTAACATAAGCTCGTGGGAAGTGACAAAGAGCTCTTATAGGACCAGGGCACAAATAATAATATATTAACAGTCAATAATTTTGCTCTTTATTTAGCCATCTTACATATAAAACCTTATTTGTTCAAAAAAAATCTAAATAACTCACCACAGGTTAATGAGAAAGGTGTGCTTGAAAGAATGCACATTACTCTCCAATGTTGGGTTGTATTGGAGAGAGTCTCAGTCTTAAATCATTTCCCACACACAGTCTGTGCCTGTACTTAGTTTTCATGCTAGTTAGAGCCGGGAATCCACTCTCACATAGGTACCTGGTTGCAAAGGGCATCAATGTCTTAACAGCATGATTTGCCAAAGCCGGATACTCTGAGTGCAGCCCTATTCAGAAATCTGGCAGTAGCTTCTGATTAAATTCAATTGTTGCAATTTCGATGAGGCTGTCTTCAGATATCGGTAAGTGGACTGGAGGCAGGGCATGAAAGGGATAACGAATCCAGTTGTTTGTGTCGTCCGTTTCGGGACAGTACCTGCGTAATTGTGCACCCAACTCACTCAGGTGCTTCGCTAGATCACATTTGACATTGTCCGTAAGCTTGAGTTCATTTAAAAATCACACAATGATGGAAAGACCTGTGTGTTGTCCTTGTTAATGCAGAGAGAGAAGAACTAAAACGTCTTAATCATAGCATCAATTTTGTTCTGCACATTGAATAAATCCCAGGTACTTGGTTCTTAAAGTATTCCAACAAATCCCAGGCCTTCATTCTTAAAGTATTCCAACAAATCCCATCCTTCATTCTTAAAGTATTCCAACAAATCCCATCCTTCATTCTTAAAGTATTCCAACAAATCCCAGGTACTTGGTTCTTAAAGTATTCCAACAAATCCCAGGCCTTCATTCTTAAAGTATTCCAACAAATCCCATCCTTCATTCTTAAAGTATTCCAACAAATCCCAGGTACTTCATTCTTTAAGTATTCCAACAAATCCCATCCTTCATTCTTTAAGTATTCCAACAAATCCCATCCTTCATTCTTAAAGTATTCCAACAAATCCCATCCTTCATTCTTAAAGTATTCCAACAAATCCCATCCTTCATTCTTAAAGTATTCCAACAAATCCCATCCTTCATTCTTAAAGTATTCCAACAAATCCCATCCTTCATTCTTAAAGTATTCCAACAAATCCCATCCTTCATTCTTAAAGTATTCCAACAAATCCCATCCTTCATTCTTAAAGTATTCCAACAAATCCCATCCTTCATTCTTAAAGTATTCCAACAAATCCCATCCTTCATTCTTAAAGTATTCCAACAAATCCCAGGCCTTTATATCCTTTTACAATATAACGACAATGTAATTGAATTACATTTGGCATTAAACAATAACTTGACAGACATTAATAAACAGAGCACCCGGAAAGCACCCAGACTCCCCGCCCCGAAATAATAATTATAAAATAAATCCCTACCCCTACCAGTCATGTATGTTTCATGTAAGACTACAGACAATCAGGCCATTACATATTGTTTTCACTTTCTATCTCTGAGAGGAAATGTCCCCAGATGTCAGAAAAGGTAGCGAGTTTATCATTGATTTATAAAAATGAATCTTTCATGTGAGGCTGTTTCTGCCAAGGCCACATACCATTCCTTATAAGAGGGAGGCCCCTTCTCCCTTCAGTGTCTCAGTATGACTCCTTTGGCTGTTGTTAGAGCAACTTTTAGCCAGTTTAAACACAAGCTTCTCAGTCCATCAATATCCTTAGTGATATTCAGTAATAGCAAAGCAGTATTTACAAGTATTGTGGTACCCAGAATATCCTCAATCTTTCCCATTACCTTCCTCCCAAAAGGTATGTGAGCTCGGACAGTCACAGAACATGCGGATCATGTCACCTGTACTTGATTGACATCTCCAGCATAGACTGGAATCTATTAAACCTGTTCAACATCAGAGGAGTCCAAGGAATCCTATTGAACACTTTAAATTGAATCATCTTGGACCGGACATCTCTCATAGGGAGGAGTATCTGTGGTGCTATTATATTCCATTCCTTCTCTCCAAATGTTACCCTAACCCTAACCCTAAACCCTAACCCTAACCCTAACCCTAACCCTCAAGGTATTTCTCCCATACGGCCTTTAGGCCCTTACAAGTTCCATTAAATGCACCTTTAAGGTGGCTGTATATAAGCCCTGTGGTGTGTGGTAATTTGCATAGGATTTCTATCTTAACGTTTATATCGGAATGTACTGGGAATTTGTTGTTCTGTCCTACCTTAAGCAAACAATCTCTAAGCTGGAGATACCTCCAAAAGTCTTGTTTCTGTACATTATACTTGGATCTTAGGTCTTCTAAAGAGATAAAAGTGTTTTTCTTGATTCAGACAACCAATGTTCTTGATCTCCTTTCTATACCAACCTTTCCAGAAAACCACGTGTCCCTCTATTTTCAATTTAGGGTTGTTCCATAACGAAGCAGAGCTTATTAAGAAAGGTGAAGATCTCTCTCTCTCTTATGAATCTGGCTCCATATAGTTTTTTAGTATGGGACATTATTCGATTCTGGGGTCCCACCCAGTTGACTCAAATAATGTGATGCTCCGAATGGGGAATTCATTTCCTCTTCCATGTCCACCCAGATTGGCCCAGTCGAGTCCTCAATAAAGAGAGGGCCTATTTGGGAAGCTACAAGGATTCTTGATACCATTGCATGTCAGGGAACTTTAAATCCTCCCTTCTCAGTCTTTTCCTGTTAATCGCGTTAGTTTCATCCTGGCCTTTTTACATAGGAGAGGCGAGAGACAGTCACCTTGTTTTGTGTCTCTTCCTACAGAAAATGGAGATGACTGCTGTGGATTTGGGGTCGTTGTACAGAAGTTTAATAATATTCTGAAAGCCCTGTCCAAATCCTAATATATTTGTAGTATATTGCAGCCCACGCCATCAAAGGTTTTGTCTGCGTCTAGGAATAAGGCTGCCACTGACGTATCCAAACCTTTCGCCTTCCAGATGACAAGGCTTTGTCTAGGGATAAGGCTGCCACTGAAGTATCCAAATCTTTCGCCTTCCAGATGACATGCAAAAGGCATCTAAGATTATCAGATGCCTTTCACAAATCCCACCTGATCTGGATTTATGATTTTCACAATGATATGATTCACCCTCATAGCCAGAAGTTTATTAAACAATTCTCCATCACAATTTATCAAAGAAATTGGACGGTAGCTCCTTCCCCTTTCTGAGGATTAAGGTGATTACTACATCATGCATAGAAGGTGGGAGCTCGCCTGTGTCAATCAATGTGTTAAATGTTTTCAATATTTCTGGGCTAAGCTGCTCTGCAAACCTTTTATAGAAATCACTGGGTATCCCATCCAACCCTGGAGTTTTACCACTGGGTGCTTGTCTTATAGTTTCGGTCAATTCCTCTAAAGTAATAGGTCGGTCGAGTCACTTCCTGTCTTCCTCTGTTAGTTTAGCCTCTAAGAGGCTACTGTTCACTCACCAATATTTACACATTTTCTCTTTCTTCTCCTATTCCAACAGTCAGATCAGTGGGTGCATGATCTGTCATAGCTAGCGTGCCCACATTGCAAGCACCCACTTTATCTACGAGAGAGTGTGAGATCAGAAAGTAGTGGATGCGTGAATAAACAGTGTGCCTAATTGAAAAGAATGTGTAATCGTGAGAGGTTGGATTGATCATTCTCCATACATCATAAAGACCAACATCTTCACACAGTGTTTTAATTGCTTCTTGAGTTTGAGGTCCTGGTTACACCCATTTTGGATTTATCTAAAAAAGCATCAGGGACCTGATGATAATCCCCCCTATGAACCTAGTCCGTTCACATTTCCACAACGTAACTTTAATCACATTGGTCATTATATCTGAAAAGTTGTAAATTATATTATTACCACAACATGACGAGTGTTAGAATATTTTAAATCGATGCGTTTCTGATAGCCACTGCTTAGCGAATTAATGAAAGTGAACGACTGGTAGTACCCCCCCCCCCCCCCCCCCCCCCCCCCCCCCACCTCGAACACTAAACTTTCCATAGAACAAATATGTCATAAACATCCCCCAACTCCACACGGTACCAAAAAAAAAATGAACATAGGAAATAAAAATCTCCTTCCCCCCTAAACCAGGCCTTCATCTGTGTGAAGTGTCCCGAAGTCTTCCTGAGCGCTGACGCTCCAACTAGAATCAGCTCGTTTTTACCAACGCCAAATATAGGCATGACCATATACATGTTGAAATGACAGATATGACATGTCATAGAGATGACGTAAACCAACCAAAACATCGAACATAAAGACAGGCTGATCATTATTCTCGTAAAGAGAAGAGATTACCTTTCTCGTGTAGACTGATACATGAACTGTATAACTCCTAAAGACAGGAATGTAAACTGAGGTCAGCCACTAAAGAGAGACTGGTATAAGTCATAATGATCAAATAAACTGACTAACACTTTGTAGTGATGGGTATTCCGGCTCTTTTCAGTGAACCGGCTCGTTCGGCTCAGCTCACCAAAAAGAACAGACTCTTCTGGCTCCCAAACGTCTCTTTAAAAATATATATGTTTTGTATTTTTTTTTCAAGTCGAAACAGTTTGCGATAGTTTGACTATGATTGGTGTTGAAACAATTTGAATTAAATTGTTAAATGAAATCATACTCTACCTTAACCACAATGCATTGGTTCGTTATGGAAAATAATGATATTAAACATGTGCATTTAAAGTTTAACTTTTTAATGTGCATATAAATCTGACCATTTGGTCCCTCTTCTCTCTTCTTTATTACCATGTTATAACCTGCAGCATCCCACTTAAAACATTAAACTGGTCCCTCTTCTCTCTTCCTTTATTACCATGTTATAACCAGCAGCATCCCACTTAAAACATTAAACTGGTCCCTCTTCTCTCTTCTTTATTACCATGTTATAACCTGCAGCATCCCACTTAAAACATTAAACTGGTCCCTCTTCTCTCTTCCTTTATTACCATGTTATAACCTGCAGCATCCCACTTAAAACATTAAACTGGTCCCTCTTCTCTCTTCTTTATTACCATGTTATAACCTGCAGCATCCCACTTAAAACATTAAACTGGTCCCTCTTCTCTCTTCTTTATTACCATGTTATAACCAGCAGCATCCCACTTAAAACATTAAACTGGTCCCTCTTCTCTCTTCTTTATTACCATGTTATAACCAGCAGCATCCCACTTAAAACATTAAACTGGTCCCTCTTCTCTCTTCTTTATTACCATGTTATAACCTGCAGCATCCCACTTAAAACATTAAACTGGTCCCTCTTCTCTCTTCTTTATTACCATGTTATAACCAGCAGCATCCCACTTAAAACATTAAACTGGTCCCTCTTCTCTCTTCTTTATTACCATGTTATAACCAGCAGCATCCCACTTAAAACATTAAACTGGTCCCTCTTCTCTCTTCTTTATTACCATGTTATAACCAGCAGCATCCCACTTAAAACATTAAACTGGTCCCTCTTCTCTCTCTTTATTACCATGTTATAACCAGCAGCATCCCACTTAAAACATTAAACTGGTCCCTCTTCTCTCTTCCTTTATTACCATGTTATAACCTGCAGCATCCCACTTAAAACATTAAACTGGTCCCTCTTCTCTCTTCCTTTATTACCATGTTATAACCTGCAGCATCCCACTTAAAACATTAAACTGGTCCCTCTTCTCTTCTTTATTACCATGTTATAACCAGCAGCATCCCACTTAAAACATTAAACTGGTCCCTCTTCTCTCTTCTTTATTACCATGTTATAACCTGCAGCATCCCACTTAAAACATTAAACTGGTCCCTCTTCTCTTCTTTATTACCATGTTATAACCTGCAGCATCCCACTTAAAACATTAAACTGGTCCCTCTTCTCTCTTCCTTTATTACCATGTTATAACCTGCAGCATCCCACTTAAAACATTAAACTGGTCCCTCTTCTCTCTTCTTTATTACCATGTTATAACCAGCAGCATCCCACTTAAAACATTAAACTGGTCCCTCTTCTCTCTTCTTTATTACCATGTTATAACCTGCAGCATCCCACTTAAAACATTAAACTGGTCCCTCTTTTCTCTTCTTTATTACCATGTTATAACCAGCAGCACACAGCAATGCTGACCAGATTTAGCTTTTATGAGAGATTTGCATTCAGAAATGCAAGCTGCCTCACTTTCGAGGGGTTGATGTAGTTTCATTCTTGTAGCTTCATTCTTAAAGTATTCCAACAAATCCCAGGTACTTCATTCTTAAAGTATTCCAACAAATCCCAGGTACTTCATTCTTAAAGTATTCCAACAAATCCCAGGACCTTCATTCTTAAAGTATTCCAACAAATCCCAGGTACTTCATTCTTAAAGTATTCCAACAAATCCCAGGACCTTCATTCTTAAAGTATTCCAACAAATCCCAGGTACTTCGTTCTTAAAGTATTCCAACAAATCCAAGGTAGTTCATTCTTAAAGTATTCCAACAAATCCCAGGTACTTCATTCTTAAAGTATTCCAACAAATCCCAGGACCTTCATTCTTAAAGTATTCCAACAAATCCCAGGTACTTCATTCTTAAAGTATTCCAACAAATCCCAGGACCTTCATTCTTAAAGTATTCCAACAAATCCCAGGTACTTCGTTCTTAAAGTATTCCAACAAATCCAAGGTAGTTCATTCTTAAAGTATTCCAACAAATCCCAGGTACTTCATTCTTAAAGTATTCCAACAAATCCCAGGTACTTCATTCTTAAAGTATTCCAACAAATCCCAAGCTTGATACTAATCAAATTCAGCAACCCGTGTGAGTTATCATTCAGTTGCCCCAACAGAAAATCATGTGATTGCAATGATGGCTTTGATTCAATTTGGCAGCAGCTTTACAACTTTGGTCGGCTTCAACTGCTTATTGTAACCACTAGAGGGAGTAGTTCTCACATCTGTCATGCTGGTACTCCTCCATCACAGCTCTGTTCACAGGGACAAGATTGTTCAGACTAATGACTGTGTGCAGCGGTAGTAGGACGAGAGGCTGTGTGTGTGTATGTATGTGTGTTCGCATGTGTGTTCTCAGTGTTTGTGTGTATTGTGTGTGTGTGTGTTTTCTGTTTACTACCATGGCAACCAACAGAGACACATAGTAAACAGCCAAAAAGAGGGGAACTTTTAGAGAGCTTGTCTAATTTGCCAAACAAGAAAATGCTGCAATTAAATTTGAGGGGAAAAAAAGGTAGAGAGAGAGAGAGAGAGACAGAGACAGAGACAGAGAGACAGAGAGACAGAGACATCAATGATACTGATTCTCTCAGCCATGCAGAGATCTCTTTATCCACCCATGTAGAGTTAGACTAGAGAGCTTCTCTACTCTGGCTCTGCCAAACTCTCTATTGGCATGGCTTACCCCACTGCACATGCAGGGACTCCTCTACACTGTATCGCATTGTCAAGGCATTTTCATCCCCCAAGATGCTTTCAGCTTTTTCTTCTCGTGGCTTGATTCCACCCCCCCCCCCCCCTTTTATACACAACCAGCTGTGAGAAGATTAGGTCTCTTTCTACACGACCAGCTGTGAGATGATGAGGTCTAAAATGCATCACTATCCGGTCCTCCCAGTCAATTCAGAGTACTAAAACACCATCTTGGATCTAGAATGAGTGGTCTCTCTCACACGTCGGACATGTGCCGATGTCTCCTTAGTCCGTGTTCAACTGGTTTGGCGTTATAATTTACACCATGACATAATGTGTTGCTCCATATCTGGTTTCTACACTTAAGCCAATGGGAGTGGCCCCTTTTTGATAGCCTGGTTCCAGATCTATTTGTGCTGTCTTGTGCCTGTTTGGAGTGATAATGACCAAAGGAGTTGGAAAGACAGCACAAACAGACCTTCTGCGACCTTCTTGTCTCCTAAGTCAAAGTGAAAAGTCAAAGTGAAAGCTTATTTCCAAAACTTTGTCTATTCTTTTGCTAAGTGGAGATATGGAGTCATCCCAAGTTAGTATTTCCTCGACAGTTGACACTCTCGTCTGTATTCTACTTGGGGATGAAGTCATAGAGATCCCTGCGTTGTAACGGAGTAGAAAAACAGTGTCTAAACAACATCTGTAGGACACCCTTCCTGCTCTAGAGGAATCAGTTGATAAAGAAAACAAGGACAGTTTTACTCCATCCATCCCTCCCTCCCCTCCATCCCTCCCTTGATCCCCAGCATGACCTCACCCATCCTGGGCCGGGCTTGGGGTGACACCTGGGGGGGAGAGGCTTTTCCCTGGAGGTGTGTGTGTGTGGGTGGTGGAGGGGGTGGATCGAGTAGTTAACCATTACTTATCCCTGCTAACAACACATGATAGATCCACCACACAGAACAATGTACTTTCTTCTTATTTGAAACCTGTTTTAAACTGAGTTTTTATAACGTAAATACTCATTTTGACAGCACTGTGGCTCAGCTGTTGGCCATCGTTGAAAAGAGGTTCAGAAAAGATGTCTGAATTGGCTGCAGGGCTCAACAGTAGCTATAAGGATAAACGGAAGAGTAAAACCGTCTGTGAGTCTTGAGTTACCGTCCAATACATTCTCACCATACTCTAATGCAGATGGACTTTGTACTGTGCTCTGCCACTGGGTGGCAAATCACTATTTAGATTTATGTTGAAAGCAGTTGAAAGAGCGCAACTCCACACTTTGTTGTCATTTGACATGTGTGTCTACACAGCTTCATAGGGCTGTGAAGCTACATGTTGATGTCTGTGTTTGTGTATATTATCAGCCACAGAGGAGGAGTGATTTCCCCCCTGGTGAGGTTGGGTTTACAGGCCCACCCATGAAGTGTGACTGGAACCCAGTCTGAAATGGCACCCTCTTCCCTATATAGGGCACTACTTTAGACCAGACCTCTTCCCTATATAGGACCCTACTATAGACCAGACCTCTTCCCTATATAGTGCACTACTATAGACCAGACCTCTTCCCTATATAGTGCAATACTATAGACCAGACCTCTTCCCTATATAGTGCACTACTTTACACCAGACCTCTTCCCTATATAGGGCCCTACTATAGACCAGACCTCTTCCCTATATAGGGCACTACTATAGACCATACCTCTTCCCTATATAGGGAACTACTTTAGACCAGACCTCTTCCCTTTATAGGGCACTACTATAGACCAGACCTCTTCCCTATATAGGGCACTACTATAGACCAGACCTCTTCCCTATATAGGGCACTACTATAGACCAGACCTCTTCCCTATATAGGGCACTACTTTAGACCAGACCTCTTCCCTGTATAGGGCACTACTATAGACCAGACCTCTTCCCTATATAGGGCACTACTATAGACCAGACCTCTTCCCTATATAGGGCACTACTATAGACCAGACCTCTTCCCTGTATAGTGCACTACTATAGACCAGACCTCTTCCCTATATAGGGCACTACTTTAGACCAGACTCCTTCCCTTTTCCTGAATATCACTGCCCCAATACTTTTGGCCAGATCTCATTGCAGTGCACTATATAGGGGACCTGGTGTAATAGCCTACAGTATTCTTGACATTTTGTGTTAATTATTGTGATAGGCAGATTGTTTTCCGGTACGGCGAACCCCCACTATTTATTTTGTCTGGACGCTGTACCAGACCAAACTGGCTTGCTTTCTCACCTTCCTATACTAACGCATAACAATACTGCTAGTGGTCCTGTCTCGCTCCCCTAGGTCCTCTCTCCTCTCTGCCCTCTCTCTGTTCCACCTCTCCCCTCTCTCTCTCCCTAGACCCTATACTAATGCATAACAGAGACCTGGCATGGAGCAAGACTCATATCAATATCGTCCGTTATCATCCTTGACAGTCTCCCACAGCAGCTTCCCATGACGTAATACAAGTTAATAAATTCACTAATCCCATAACCCACTGGGCACAGATGTCAGTTCAACATCTAGCTTTGATTTACATTCGGTTGAGATGTCAACTAACGTTTTATATGCATTGTACAGATGTTCCTTTGAATACAATGTTATATGGGTTCCAGATTGCTGCAGGAGAGTTAACACTGGGTTCCAGAGGTCCCAGATCGCTGCAGGAGAGTTAACACTGGGTTCCAGATCTCTGCAGGAGAGTTAACACTGGGTTCCAGAGGTCCCAGATCGCTGCAGGAGAGTTAACACTGGGTTCCAGAGGTCCCAGATCGCTGCAGGAGAGTTAACATTGGGTCCCAGAGGTCCCAGATCGCTGCAGGAGAGTTAACATTGGGTCCCAGATCGCTGCAGGAGAGTTAACATTGGGTTCCAGATCGCTGCGGGAGAGTTAACATTGGGTCCCAGATCGCTGCAGGAGAGTTAACATTGGGTTCCAGATCGCTGCAGGAGAGTTAACATTGGGTTCCAGATCGCTGCGGGAGAGTTAACATTGGGTTCCAGATCGCTGCAGGAGAGTTAACATTGGGTTCCAGATCGCTGCAGGAGAGTTAACATTGGGTTCCAGATCGCTGCAGGAGAGTTAACATTGGGTTCCAGATCGCTGCAGGAGAGTTAACATTGGGTTCCAGATCGCTGCAGGAGAGTTAACATTGGGTCCCAGAGGTCCCAGATCGCTGCAGGAGAGTTAACATTGGGTTCCAGATCGCTGCAGGAGAGTTAACATTGGGTTCCAGATCGCTGCAGGAGAGTTAACATTGGGTTCCAGATCGCTGCAGGAGAGTTAACATTGGGTTCCAGATCGCTGCAGGAGAGTTAACATTGGGTTCCAGATCGCTGCAGGAGAGTTAACATTGGGTTCCAGATCGCTGCAGGAGAGTTAACATTGGGTCCCAGAGGTCCCAGATCGCTGCAGGAGAGTTAACATTGGGTTCCAGATCGCTGCAGGAGAGTTAACATTGGGTTCCAGATCGCTGCAGGAGAGTTAACATTGGGTTCCAGATCGCTGCAGGAGAGTTAACATTGGGTTCCAGATCGCTGCAGGAGAGTTAACATTGGGTTCCAGATCTCTGCAGGAGAGTTAACATTGGGTTCCAGATCGCTGCAGGAGAGTTAACATTGGGTTCCAGATCGCTGCAGGAGAGTTAACACTGGGTTCCAGATCGCTGCAGGAGAGTTAACATTGGGTCCCAGAGGTCCCAGATCGCTGCAGGAGAGTTAACATTGGGTTCCAGATCGCTGCAGGAGAGTTAACACTGGGTTCCAGATCGCTGCAGGAGAGTTAACATTGGGTCCCAGAGGTCCCAGATCGCTGCAGGAGAGTTAACATTGGGTTCCAGATCGCTGCAGGAGAGTTAACATTGGGTTCCAGATCGCTGCAGGAGAGTTAACATTGGGTTCCAGATCGCTGCAGGAGAGTTAACACTGGGTCCCAGAGGTCCCAGATCGCTGCAGGAGAGTTAACATTGGGTCCCAGAGGTTCCAGATCGCTGCAGGAGAGCTAACAGGGCGTAGATCAGATGGAGTCGGTTATGAAATCTGACTGTCTGAGACTGGTGATCAGATCATATAGCATTAGAGGAGCAGGTGGATGAAATGTGTCCTTATACTGTGATTATGCTACCTTGGAGTAGCCTCTCCTGGTACTCTCTGACAGGGTAAGGACTTAGTATCCTATAGGTCTCCTGGTACTATCTGACAGGGTAAGGACTTAGTATCCTATAGGTCTCCTGGTACTCTCTGACAGGGTAAGGACTTAGCACCAGGAGACCTATAGGATACTATCTGACAGGGTAAGGACTTAGTATCCTATAGGTCTCCTGGTACTCTCTGACATGATAAGGACTTAGTATCCTATAGGTCTCCTGGTACTCTCTGACAGGATAAGGACTTAGTCTCCTATAGGTCTCCTGGTACTCTCTGACAGGGTAAGGACTTAGTATCCTATAGGTCTCCTGGTACTCTCTGACAAGATAAGGACTTAGTATCCTATAGGTCTCCTGGTACTATCTGACAGGCTAAGGACTTAGTATCCTGTAGGTCTCCTGGTACTCTCTGACAGGATAAGGACTCGTATACCTTTTTCCCGCGCTCCTATGTGTTGATTATTAGTCTGTTTCACCTTACAGGCAGTTACCTCAGCCATGGGGAAAACAGGAGTCGGCATGTTTATCTCTCTTCAGAGTCCAGACGAAACACAGAATCTCTATTGAGAGAACCTCCATGCTGAAGCAGACCTGGATTCAAGTACTATTTGGAATTTTTGGTTTAGTCTGGGATGTTTCAATTGGTTCCATTGCAACATGCAAAAGCTCAATCAAGCTCAGTTAAAGAATTTTAAGTTATTTCGAGTAGTACTTGAACACAGATCTGTTCTGAAGGCGGGAGCTCTAAATGTGTTGGTTCTACGCTGCCCTCTTGCTGGCAGTATAGGGTATTCCTTAATGTCCCACAAACATTTCCCCTGTAACAGGCAACAGAAGCACAGTGTACGGCCCTACAACAACCTGGCCTGTCTCTCTCTGTCTCTACTGCCAAGCGTTTGATGCCTGCAAGCGCTGACGTCATCCTTCCCAACATTAGCTGGAGTGTTCTGGGAGAGAGTGGGGAAGGAGAGAGAGAGGGAGAGAGAGGGGGGAGGGAGAGAGGAGGGAGAGAGAGGGGGAGGGAGAGAGGGGGAGGAGTGAGAGAGGAGGGAGAGAGAGGGGGGAGGGAGAGAGGGGGGGGAGGGAGGGGGGAGGGAGAGAGGGGGAGGAGAGAGGGGGAGGAGGGAGGGAGAGGGGGAGGAGGGAGAGAGAGAGGGAGGAGGGAGGGGGGGAGAGAGGAGAGGGAGGAGGGAGAGAGGAGAGGGAGGAGGGAGGGAGAGAGGGGAGGGAGAGAGAGGGAGGAGGGAGGGAGAGAGGAGAGGGAGGGGGAGGATGGAGGGGGAGGAGGGGGGGGAGAGGGAGAGAGGGGGAGGAGGGAGGGAGAGAGAGGGAGGCAGAGCAAGAGCGAGAGACCGAGACCCCCCACTCCCCTCTCTGAGGCCCTTTCATTCTGACTGAAGTGTAGGTCACAGCATCGTGTCTAACAGCCTCCAGACACGAGCCTTCAGCTCTTACAACCAGCAGCCATTACAGCGATGACATAATATCCCCTTAGGTTCCTTTCCGTAGCTCGGCTTTATGGTGGCCTCATGTCTTTGTCAAATACTATTTAGACAAACTACTGTATTTATAATGTTGTATTTAAATTCAGGCTATTGGCCCTTTGGAAGTACTGAAAGCGTGTTATATATTTACGCTGGTTTTTGTCAGAGCCGCAGTACTACAAGATAAGTAGTATCAGTGACATCAAGTCAGTTTACAGCTGAACTCACCTGGTGGTCTGATTACTCATAGCCTCAGCACCTGTTATTTAATCACTAACTCTACCTTTTACTTATACCTTATCATCTGGAGCTAGGTAATATCTATTAAACCCCATTAGGACATGTTGGCTGGTGCTGAGGAGGAGGACGATTATAAAGGTCTACTGCATGAGACAACCATACTCATTCAGGGCATTTGTCCCAATGTTAAACCTCTGGCTTCAGTAGTTGGATTCATCCCAATGTTAGACTTCTGGCTTCAGTAGTGGGATTCATCCCAATGTTAGACGTCTGGCTTCAGTAGTGGGATTCATCCCAATGTTAGACTTCTGGCTTCAGTAGTGGGATTCATCCCAATGTTAGACTTCTGGCTTCAGTAGTGGGATTCATCCCAATGTTAGACTTCTGGCTTCACTAGTGGGATTCATCCCAATGTTAGCACTGCATCACAGTGCTAGAGGCGTCACTACAGACCCTGGTTCGATACTGGGCTGTATCACAAACCGTCCGTGATCGGGAGTCCCATAGGGCAGCGCACAATTGGCCCAGCGTCGTCCGGGTTAGGGGAGGGTTTGGCCGGGGTAGGCCGTCATTGTAAATAAAAATGTGTTCTTAACGGACTTGCCTAGTTAAATAAAGATGACATTAAATAAATATAGAGAATAGGGTGCCATTTGGGATTCAGACCTGGCTGGTTCACTCAGGTGGTAGTAGAGGTTGTGCATATAAACAGCTGTTAGTGAATGGGTGTGCCTGTTACAGGTCCACTGAGCAAACTAGCATCCCAGCAACCTGAATGGACCTCTGTTAGCACCGCTCAGCTGATGTCATGCACTCCCTCGTAATGCTAGAGGAAGACGAGGGGGAGGTTAAAGGAGGAGGTGGAGAAGGGGGTGGTGGAGAGAGAGCTGGAGGAGGGGAGGAGGAGGTGGAGAAGGGGGTGGTGGAGAGAGAGCTGGAGGAGGGGGTGGTGGAGAGAGAGCTGGAGGAGGGGGTGGTGGAGAGAGAGGTGGAGGAGGGGGTGGTGGAGAGAGAGGTGGAGAAGGGGGTGGTGGAGAGAGAGGTGGAGAAGGGGGTGGTGGAGAGAGAGCTGGAGGAGAGGAGGAGGAGAGAGAGCTGGAGGAGGGGAGGAGGAGGTGGAGAAGGGGGTGGTAGAGAGAGAGCTGGAGGAGGGGAGGAGGAGAGAGAGGTGGAGGAGGGGAGGAGGAGAAGGAAAAGGTGGCGTGGTGGGTGAGGAAGGGGAGGAGGAGGAAGATGGGGAGGAGGACGTCTCATATTTAGTTCAGCTTGGATATTTGAAAGTAGTTTATGATTGAGATTCTAAATGGCACCCTATTCCCTACATAGTGCACTACTTTAGACCAGGCTCCTATGGGCCCTGGACAAAAGTCGTGCACTATATAGGGAATATAAACACGCTGGATTCTCATGGTTTCTCTCACTAGATATCCATAAAAACATGACGAACAATCATCAAATATCCCAAACATAAGTGAAATTTGTTTGCCAGACATATTCCTGGCTTCCTGGTTTATCTGTGGTTATGTGGTCTTGTTTAACAAAATCAAATGTACGCTCACTACTTGGTGCTCCCAATAAGTTGGATATGCAATAAAACCCTCTCCTGTTGTCGTTGTTTTGGGTCCTGACTGACAGCTGCATTTGCTGGCACATGTACATTTTACACGAGTACACTCAGATCAGGAAGGGAAATGTGAATTCTGGGGTGTGTCTGCCTCTATGATGTCATAACCTGTATAAAGTGAAAGGTTATCAACCTTTCAATACCTTGGACCACGCCAATACAAATGGATTAAGTAGTATGTTTGGTCGTGGTGACTGAGCTCTAATTGGAAGGGATTTCAACAAAACGGATTCACATCTGGAATTGAAATAAAATCAGGCAAGCATTGCACAACCTCTTACCGTCTGTTTAAAGTACTCCTTTTCCAACTGCTGGTTTTAATGCGTTTGTTCAGTTTTGTAACGTAAACTCCTGTTGGTCAGGTTATCACCCATTACAAATACAACCCTGCAGGTCTACCATGTGCTCTGTGAATGCTACTCTCCCCACACCACCCTGCAGGTCTACCATGTGCTCTGTGAATGTTACTCTCCCCACACCACCCTGTAGGTCTACCATGTGCTCTGTGAATGCTCCTCTCCCCACACCACCCTGTAGGTCTACCATGTGCTCTGTGAATGCTACTCTCCCCACACCACCCTGCAGGTCTACCATGTGCTCTGTGAATGTTACTCTCCCCACACCACCCTGCAGGTCTACCATGTGCTCTGTGATTGTTAATCTCCCCACACCACCCTGCAGGTCTACCATGTGCTCTGTGAATGCTCCTCTCCCGACACCACCCTGTAGGTCTACCATGAGCTCTATGAATGCTCCTCTCCTAACACCACCCTGCAGGTCTACCATGTGCTCTGTGAATGCTCCTCTCCCGACACCACCCTGTAGGTCTACCATGAGCTCTATGAATGCTCCTCTCCTAACACCACCCTGCAGGTCTACCATGTGCTCTGTGAATGCTCCTCTCCCGACACCACCCTGTAGGTCTACCATGAGCTCTATGAATGCTCCTCTCCTAACACCACCCTGCAGGTCTACCATGTGCTCTGTGAATGCTCCTCTCCCGACACCACCCTGCAGGTCTACCATGTGCTCTATGAATGCTACTCTCCTGACACCACCCTGCATGAAAGAAAGAGCATTAGCGTTAGCGTTAGCTACTTGTATCTCTCTCTGCAACTGCCTGAAACCCTGCCGGATGTCTCCTCTTGACTGTCCATTAATTCCAATGAGATGTTCCATCTGTAAGTCTACATCTGTTTCTACTTTCCCTCTGCCAGAAAGACAATCAGTCACTATTAGTCCTTCCATTAATGGCTGTGTTTACAGAGACCGGTCTAAAAAGACATTCATCAAGACCTTTGATATGGTCACTTTATTCTCTGTGTAAATAAGTATTTAAGGACATTGTTTAAGTTCGCTAGAGAATTAAAGTCAGTCATGGAGGTCGGATGCTGTCCGTCTGTGATGCGGTGGTTGTGATGGTAACTGCTGCAGCCTGTCCTAGATCAGGCTGCTGGGATTCAAACCATTTGTTCTTTCTGACAGTTTGAATCTCATCGGCGGCGTGAGAGACGTTTTATCATTGTAACTATTATCTCAGACTGTTTTTAAAGCCTTATAATTACTGTACAGTTGGCTCTGTGCCAAGGTGTGTCAGAGTCGACATGGACAGTCTGAGGTGATCTGAAAATACAGCCAAGTGGTATCAGAGTCGACATGGTCAGTCTGAGGTGATCTGAAAGTACAGCCAAGTGGTATCAGAAGTGACATGGACAGTCTGTTTGGAGTGACCGTTCAGTTTTAAAGGCTTTAACTTCTTCTAAAGAGTTCTTATGACTGGACTGCACCGTAAGAGTCATGATACCGAGCACCGTACTACTGTAGATACCACAGCCACATCTACCACTAGTTATTTTAATCTTAATCGGTTAGCACAGCCCAATCCTTTAAAATACAGTCCACCAGACACAAGTGGTGTCAAAGGTGATATGGACAGTCCGTATGACGTGACCTTTGGTTTTAACAGCTTTTAAGAATAAGTTCAGAAGACAGGACTGGGCAGGACGCGTCCAGCCAGGGTCGTAACGACGAGAGCCATTCTAGATACTATAGATATATTAATCAGGTACAGTCTGTCTGTAAAGCCAGGGTCATAACGACGAGAGTCATTCTAGATACTAGAGATATATTAATCAGGTACAGTCTGTCTGTAAAGCCTTTAAAGTACAAGCCAGTTCAGTCTAGTGTTATCAAAGGTCAGATGGACAGTACATATGGGGTGACCTTCGGTCTTGAAGGCTTTTTGAATATGCTTCTGAAACTGGACTGGACTCGTCAGCTAGAGTCAGCTAGAGTCAGGGTGGACTCATCAGCTAGAGTCAGCTAGAGTCAGGGTGGACTCGTCAGCTAGAGTCAGCTAGAGTCAGGGTGGACTCGTCAGCTAGAGTCAGCTAGAGTCAGGGTGGACTCATCAGCTAGAGTCAGCTAGAGTCAGGGTGGACTCGTCAGCTAGAGTCAGGGTGGACTCGTCAGCTAGAGTCAGGGTGGACTCGTCAGCTAGAGTCAGGGTGGACTCGTCAGCTAGAGTCAGCTAGAGTCAGCTAGAGTCAGGGTGGACTCATCAGCTAGAGTCAGCTAGAGTCAGGGTGGACTCGTCAGCTAGAGTCAGGGTGGACTCGTCAGCTAGAGTCAGCTAGAGTCAGCTAGAGTCAGGGTGGACTCATCAGCTAGAGTCAGCTAGAGTCAGGGTGGACTCGTCAGCTAGAGTCAGGGTGGACTCATCAGCTAGAGTCAGGGTGGACTCGTCAGCTAGAGTCAGCTAGAGTCAGCTAGAGTCAGGGTGGAGACTAGTTATATAGTCTTGGAGGAAAATAGTTGTATAGTCTTGGAGGAAAATAGTTATATAGTCTTGGAGGGCAATAGTTGTATAGTCTTGGAGGGCAATAGTTATACAGTCTTGGAGGGCAATAGTTATACAGTCTTGGAGGGCAATAGTTATATAGTCTTGGAGGGCAATAGTTATATAGTCTTGGAGGGCAATAGTTGTATAGTCTTGGAGGGCAATAGTTATATAGTCTTGGAGGGCAATAGTTATATAGTCCTGGAGGGTAATAGTTATACAGTCTTGGAGGTCAATAGTTGTATAGTCTTGGAGGGCAATAGTTGTATAGTCTTGGAGGGCAATAGTTATATAGTCTTGGAGGGCAATAGTTATATAGTCTTGGAGGGCAATAGTTATATAGTCTTGGAGGGCAATAGTTATATAGTCTTGGAGGGCAATAGTTATATAGTCTTGGAGGGCAATAGTTATATAGTCTTGGAGGGCAATAGTTGTCTAGTCTTGGAGGAAAATAGTTGTATAGTCTTGGAGGAAAATAGTTATATAGTCTTGGAGGGCAATAGTTGTATAGTCTTGGAGGGCAATAGTTATATAGTCTTGGAGGGCAATAGTTATATAGTCTTGGAGGGCAATAGTTATATAGTCCTGGAGGGTAATAGTTATACAGTCTTGGAGGGCAATAGTTGTATAGTCTTGGAGGGCAATAGTTGTATAGTCTTGGAGGGCAATAGTTATATAGTCTTGGAGGGCAATAGTTATATAGTCTTGGAGGGCAATAGTTATATAGTCTTGGAGGGCAATAGTTATATAGTCTTGGAGGGCAATAGTTATATAGTCTTGGAGGGCAATAGTTATATAGTCTTGGAGGGCAATAGTTGTATAGTCTTGGAGGGCAATAGTTATACAGTCTTGGAGGGCAATAGTTATACAGTCTTGGAGGGCAATAGTTATATAGTCTTGGAGGGCAATAGTTATATAGTCTTGGAGGGCAATAGTTGTATAGTCTTGGAGGGCAATAGTTATATAGTCTTGGAGGGCAATAGTTATATAGTCTTGGAGGGCAATAGTTATATAGTCTTGGTGGGCAATAGTTATATAGTCTTGGAGGGCAATAGTTATATAGTCTTGGAGGGCAATAGTTATATAGTCTTGGAGGGCAATAGTTGTATAGTCTTGGAGGGCAATAGTTATATAGTCTTGGAGGGCAATAGTTATATAGTCCTGGAGGGCAATAGTTATACAGTCTTGGAGGGCAATAGTTGTATAGTCTTGGAGGGCAATAGTTGTATAGTCTTGGAGGGCAATAGTTGTATAGTCTTGGAGGGCAATAGTTATATAGTCTTGGAGGGCAATAGTTATATAGTCTTGGAGGGCAATAGTTGTATAGTCTTGGAGGGCAATAGTTATATAGTCTTGGAGGGCAAGAGTTGTATAGTCTTGGAGGGCAATAGTTATATAGTCTTGGAGGGCAATAGTTATAGTTATATAGTCTTGGAGGGCAATAGTTATATAGTCTTGGAGGGCAATAGTTGTATAGTCTTGGAGGGCAATAGTTGTATAGTCTTGGAGGGCAATAGTTGTATAGTCTTGGAGGGCAATAGTTGTATAGTCTTGGAGGGCAATAGTTATATAGTCTTGGAGGGCAAGAGTTGTATAGTCTTGGAGGGCAATAGTTGTATAGTCTTGGAGGGCAATAGTTGTATAGTCTTGGAGGGCAATAGTTATATAGTCTTGGAGGGCAATAGTTATATAGTCTTGGAGGGCAATAGTTGTGTAGTCTTGGAGGGCAATAGTTATATAGTCTTGGAGGGCAAGAGTTGTATAGTCTTGGAGGGCAATAGTTATATAGTCTTGGAGGGCAATAGTTATAGTTATATAGTCTTGGAGGGCAATAGTTATATAGTCTTGGAGGGCAATAGTTGTATAGTCTTGGAGGGCAATAGTTGTATAGTCTTGGAGGGCAATAGTTGTATAGTCTTGGAGGGCAATAGTTCTATAGTCTTGGAGGGCAAGAGTTGTATAGTCTTGGAGGGCAATAGTTATACAGTCTTGGAGGGCAATAGTTGTATAGTATTGGAGGGAAATAGTTGTATAGTCTTGGAGGGCAATAGTTGTATAGTCTTGGAGGGCAATAGTTATACAGTCTTGGAGGGCAATAGTTATAGTTATATAGTCTTGTTGCATTTTCCATCATCTCAGCCTCTACAGTAGCCAGAGACGTCTTTTCCGATCAGTTGGATTGGCGTCTCGTTACTTAAGCAGATTGATGTTAGGCTTTGTTAGACAACACTTTGTTAATTCAATGGTTTTTAAAGGTTACAGGGAGCCAATATCTGAAGAGTGTACTGGAGCACCTACATTGTATGTCTCTTGTACATCTTCTTCTTTATCATCAAAGCAATTTTCTCCACTATGTTGCTGTAGTCTGAGGGAGACGGAGGACAGGCACCAAATTTTGTAACTAACATTTACAAAAAAATTACAAAAAACGAAGGCACATTTCACTTCCCCAATGTCTGCTCATCTTAACGACCAAAACTATGTAGACTTGACAGCAGTTTTGAATAAGACAAAAAATGCCTTACCGTCTGTATTTAACAACCCAGAACAAACGGCATGAGGATCCATCCATCCATCGTCCATCCATCCATCCATCCATCCATCCATCCATCCATCCATCCATCCATCCTAACTGAATGACTCCTTACCTAGATGGAAGAACAGTTTAGTTTTAAGGCGAGGCTGATACAGCAGTGTTTCTCCCAACACTCCTAAATGAACAGAGAATGACATAAATAACGCCAGCCCAGTAGCACTCAGACACACAAAGCATCTGAGAAAGTACTTCAGTGTCCAGCTTCGCCTGTGGACTTCAGACGTAAAGGATGTGAGGATGTGAGTGGAGATCTCTGAGGTACAGGATAGGTGTTGTGTTCTCTACATTATCTCTGAGGTACAGAATAGGTGTTGTGTTCTCTACAGTATCTCTGAGGTACAGGATAGATGTTCTGTTCTCTACATTATCTCTGAGGTACAGGATAGGTGTTCTGTTCTCTACATTATCTCTGAGGTACAGAATAGGTGTTCTGTACCCTACATTATCTCTGAGGTACAGAATAGGTGTTGTGTTCTCTACAGTATCTCTGAGGTACAGAATAGGTGTTGTGTTCTCTACAGTATCTCTGAGGTACAGGATAGATGTTCTGTTCTCTACATTATCTCTGAGGTACAGGATAGGTGTTCTGTTCTCTACATTATCTCTGAGGTACAGAATAGGTGTTCTGTACCCTACATTATCTCTGAGGTACAGTCTAGGTGTTCTGTTCTCTACATTATCTCTGAGGTACAGGATAGGTGTTCTGTTCTCTACAGTATCTCTGAGGCTCTACGAAGTCTAAGACACTAAACTACTGATAATGAATGAAAGGCTATAGTTGGATTTAGAGGCACAAAACTTATTTGTGACATTGGCAGAGACTGTAGATGTACAATACATCATAGTTTGTTTGAATGTTTTCAAGGTTATCCAGAGAGTTCAACTATTCATGAATCAAAGTCACTTCAACACAGCACTTTCAACGTGTTCATTTCCTTTACGCGTTTAAACAATGATTTAAAACGTATCCGCTAAAAGGCTCAGAGTAGTCTTAAATCACTGTGTTCTGAAGCAAATAACTCTTTAGAGGGGCTTGTCTTTTCATGTCGGATGTACAGCGTAAACACTCTTAACAGATGTTGCTCGGTGACAAGATAATCCCAGCAGTACTATTGGGAAGACTCGGCAGCCAGGCTGCACAGTACTGCTGTGAACCACTAAAACACTATAAAACCAGGGCCCTCCAAGCCCTCCCACCCTTCAGAGACTGCGCCAGGCAGTTTTCAGGGCTGGAAGTGGGACTGAGGGCTGACTGAGGGAAGTGGGACTGAGGGCTGACTGAGGGAAGTGGGACTGAGGGCTGACTGAGGCGAGTGCTTTGCTTGACATGTGCAAGGAGCGCCAGTCAGGCTGAATTTCAAAATTGCACCCTATTCCCTATAAAGTGCACTACTTTAGGGCTCTGGTCATATGACTCTGGTCACAAGTAGTGCACTATATAGAGAATAGGTTGCCATTTGATACGTAGTCTCCAGAATCACAGGAAGTCCCCTTGTTTATAAAGCATCTGGAGCTGAGCGGAATGGCAGTATCCCTGGGGACCAGTAAATCACCAGAGCACAGCCATGTCAGAAGGGCCTTTGTTGCGTCCTCAATCAAAAACGCAACCAAATGGACGAATGGGAAGTTACTTTCAGACTTGAAAAGAGTACAGAGACATGTTTCAGATAGGGGTTGATTCTTGCCTTTTCCTCTGATTGCCGTTGTCACCAATGCAAGAAAACACACAGTCCTTTCCAGTGGAGATGTATTTTTCTTCAGTATGGTCTGAGTACTTTCATTTAGATTTGTATTTAACTGAGTACTGTAGGCTGTCTGCCTGACATCTACTGTATCAGCCCCATATTGGACACTAAGCCCTTTTTGAACCAGATCTTGGTTTAGGGAGGAGGAAATCCCATTGCTTTTATTTATTTATTCATTGTTTGTTTTAGAGGAACTCGAGCGTCAATATGTCCTTCCTGCATTGGCTTTTCTCTTTTCTACCAGCCGTTCCTCCAGTTTCCACAGCCATTTTCTCTGTTCTACCAGCCGTTCCTCCAGTTTCCACAGCCATTTTCTCTGTTCTACCAGCCGTTCCTCCAGTTTCCACAGCCATTTTCACACCTTGGCACAGAGCCAAGTGTACAGTAATGAAAAGGCTTTAAAAACAGTCTGAGATAATAGTTACAATGATAAAACGTCTCTCACGTTCTTCCAGACATAATGTTGGCAGCAGCACATGAATTAAAAAGCTCACAAGACGGTGTGCATTGACTTCCTGTCCTACAGCCATTCATCAACAGTCAAACACGGAATTACTTACAATGTTCATTCATTTGATTTGTGGCACAATGATCTCCAATGCCCAGTATTGGCTGTAGAAAGTAAATACAGGTGGTGGAAGACTGTCCAGTCGAGACCTGCAGGGTTCAAGTACTACTTGAAATATTTCAAACACGTGTAACGTTTGCTTTAGTTTGCCAGGAGTGCCAGGCGGGTGTGGTTTGCAGTGTTGTGACTATTCCATTAGTCCCATTGTGCCAGGCCAGCTCAATCAAGCCCAGATAAAGTATGTGAAAGGGTAACAAATAGTATTTGAACCCAGGTCTGAGTCTGATCAGCCTCTCATGCTGTGTATTTTCCTCAGTGTTATGACATAATGTTTTCTTTATAAATGCCATATTCTTTTCAATCAACAGAGTAGCTGATTGCTGGCAAACCCCAGTGATCCTGACTGGGGCAATCGGATATATTTGGAAAACTATCCCAAGTGGTTTACCCAGTGGAAAAAGGGGAAGCTGCAATCTCATTACCAATATACTGTACCTTTTATAAATCCTGTTTTTCAGGGTTGATCCATCATGTCAGTGTCTTTACTGTCATGTATCATCCTGTAGGGAGCAGCCCTGCTAGTAATCATATATAACCACACTATTGACCTGCCATTATGGAGTCACTAATTGACCTACCATTGTGGAGTCACAAATTGACCTACCATTGTGGAGCCACAAATTAACCTGCCATTGTGGAGTCACTAATTAACCTACCATTGTGGAGTCATTAATTAACCTGCCATTGTGGCGTCATTAATTGACCTACCATTGTGGAGTCACTAATTAACCTGCCATTGTGGCGTCACTAATTGACCTACCATTGTGGAGTCACAAATTGAACTGCCATTGTGGAGCCACAAATTGACCTGTCATTGTGGAGTCACTAATTAACCTGCCATTGTGGAGTCACTAATTGACATGCCATTGTGGAGCCACAAATTGACCTACCATTGTGGAGTCACTAATTAACCTGCCATTGTGGAGTCAATAATTGACCTGTCATTGTGGAGTCACTAATTAACCTACCATTGTGGAGTCACTAATTAACCTGCCATTGTGGAGTCACAAATTGACATGCCATTGTGGAGCCACAAATTGACCTACCATTGTGGAGTCACTAATTGACATGCCATTGTGGAGTCACTAATTAACCTGTCATTGTGGAGTCACTAATTAACCTGTCATTGTGGAGTCACTAATTAACCTGTCATTGTGGAGCATAAGCAAAGTGTCTTGACTCTTTCCAGACACTCCTGCCCTGGGGCAGCCATGGTAAATCCCATTGACTTCTCCCCCCCAACGTTACGGGTGGTCGGGCTGATCTGGCCTGGTGCTCCACAATCAAAGTATCCCCTCTAGTGCTCTTTCCTTCCCTTCTTCAGACCCTCTCTACTTAACCACTAATAACGTCATTACATCTATTCACCAGAACTTAACTACATAATTACATGTAATCACCAGCAGGTAATGAGTTGATAACTCCCTTTTGTTGCAGACAGCCAGGGCTTCAGTATGACGGGGGACGTTGGTAAACTCCGTCTGCTGCTCTACCAGAGGTTTGTGGTTGACCACCCAGGGTTCCCCCACAGAAACACCATGTTTGCGTCTCAAATGGCACCCTATTCCCTATTGTGGGCCAAAGGCCCTAGTCAAAAGTAGTGCCCTATATAGGGAATAGGGTGCTATTTGGGACGTAACGCCATCAAAGTGGGGGCAACCGTGGGATATACAGTTTAATCCTGTTAAAACACAATGGGTTCTTCTATGGTTGTAAACCTGATTCAGGGCAGACAAACAGGCAGGATGGCTGAGTCAGTCATATGGGATCCAGTCAGGATAGCTGAGTCAGTCATATGGGATCCAGTCAGGATAGCTGAGTCAGTCATATGGGATCCAGTCAGGATAGCTGAGTCAGTCATATGAGATCCAGTTAGGATAGCTGAGTCAGTCATATGTGATCCAGTCAGGATAGCTGAGTCAGTCATATGGGATCCAGTCAGGATAGCTGAGTCAGTCATATGTGATCCAGTCAGGATAGCTGAGTCAGTCATATGTGATCCAGTCAGGATAGCTGAGTCAGTCATATGGGATCCAGTTAGGATAGCTGAGTCAGTCATATGGGATCCAGTCAGGATAGCTGAGTCAGTCATATGGGATCCAGTCAGGATAGCTGAGTCAGTCATATGTGATCCAGTCAGGATGGCTGAGTCAGTCATATGGGATCCAGTCAGGATAGCTGAGTCAGTCATATGTGATCCAGGCAGGATGGCTGAGTCAGTCATATGGGATCCAGTCAGGATAGCTGAGTCAGTCATATGGGATCCAGTCAGGATAGCTGAGTCAGTCATATGTGATCTAGTCAGGATAGCTGAGTCAGTCATATGTGATCCAGTCAGGATAGCTGAGTCAGTCATATGGGATCCAGTTAGGATAGCTGAGTCAGTCATATGGGATCCAGTCAGGATAGCTGAGTCAGCCATATGGGATCCAGTTAGGATAGCTGAGTCAGCCATATGGGATCCAGTCAGGATGGCTGAGTCAGTCACATGGGATCCAGTCAGGATGTGTGTGTGTGTGTGTCCTGTGTGTGTTTATGTGTGTGTGTGTGTGTGTCCTGTGTGTGTTTGTGTGTGTGTGTGTGTGTGTGTGTGTGTGTGTGTGTGTGTGTGTGTTGTTTCAAGTACCCCATGCCCATCAGTAGAGTCTTGACTTTTCACTGTTTTCAAATGGAGCTCACAGCTGTTTTATCAGGGAGGGGAACAGCAGGCTGTTTTATCAGGCAGGGGAACAGCAGGCTGTTTTATCAGGGAGGGGAACAGCAGGCTGTTTTATCAGGGAGGGGAACAACAGGCTCAGGGAGGGGAACAGCAGGCTGTTTTAGCAGGGAGGGGAACAGCAGGCTGTTTT
This sequence comes from Oncorhynchus clarkii lewisi, assembly GCF_045791955.1. Classification (NCBI taxonomy): domain Eukaryota; kingdom Metazoa; phylum Chordata; class Actinopteri; order Salmoniformes; family Salmonidae; genus Oncorhynchus; species Oncorhynchus clarkii. The sequence continues at coordinate 68,238 of NW_027257982.1, read as the reverse complement.
AGCAGGGAGGGGAACAGCAGGCTGTTTTATCAGGGAGGGGAACAGCAGGCTGTTTTATCAGGGAGGGGAACAGCAGGCTGTTTTATCAGGGAGGGGAACAGCAGGCTGTTTTATCAGGGAGGGGAACAGCAGGCTGTTTTATCAGGGAGGGGAACAGCAGGCTGTTTTATCAGGGAGGGGAACAGCAGGCTGTTTTAGCAGGGAGGGGAACAGCAGGCTGTTTTAGCATGGAGGGGAACAGCAGGCTGTTTTAGCAGGGAGGGGAACAGCAGGCTGTTTTAGCAGGGAGGGGAACAGCAGGCTGTTTTATCAGGGAGGGGAACAGCAGGCTGTTTTATCAGGGAGGGGAACAGCAGGCTGTTTTATCAGGGAGGGGAACAGCAGGCTGTTTTATCAGGGAGGGGAACAGCAGGCTGTTTTATCAGGGAGGGGAACAACAGGCTGTTTTATCAGGGAGGGGAACAGCAGACTGTTTTATCAGGGAGGGGAACAGCAGACTGTTTTATCAGGGAGGGGAACAGCAGGCTGTTTTATCAGGGAGGGGAACAACAGGCTGTTTTATCAGGGAGGGGAACAACAGGCTGTTTTATCAGGGAGGGGAACAACAGGCTGTTTTATCAGGGAGGGGAACAGCAGGCTGTTTTATCAGGGAGGGGAACAACAGGCTGTTTTATCAGGGAGGGGAACAACAGGCTGTTTTATCAGGGAGGGGAACAGCAGACTGTTTTATCAGGGAGGGGAACAGCAGACTGTTTTATCAGGGAGGGGAACAGCAGGCTGTTTTATCAGGGAGGGGAACAGCAGGCTGTTTTATCAGGGAGGGGAACAGCAGGCTGTTTTATCAGGGAGGGGAACAGCAGGCTGTTTTATCAGGGAGGGGAACAGCAGGCTGTTTTATCAGGGAGGGGAACAACAGGCTGTTTTATCAGGGAGGGGAACAACAGGCTGTTTTATCAGGGAGGGGAACAGCAGACTGTTTTATCAGGGAGGGGAACAACAGACTGTTTTAGCAGGGAGGGGATGACAGCAGGCTGTTTTAGCAGGGAGGGGAACAGCAGGCTGTTTTAGCAGGGAGGGGAACAAAGGCAGGCTGTTTTATCAGGGAGGGGAACAGCAGGCTGTTTTAGCAGGTAGGGGAACAGCAGGATGTTTTAGCAGGGAGGGGAACAACAGGCTGTTTTATCAGGGAGGGGAACAGCAGGCTGTTTTAGCAGGGAGGGGAACAAAGGCAGGCGGTGCGTTTCGTTGATTCTAGGTTCCAGTTCCATCTGTGATTTTATTAACGGCAGCAGGGTAAATATGATTTCTCTGAATGTCCTGTTGGTCATGAAAGACTAATGACGACAGTCAGTAAATAATTGCTGTCGACGGGAGGGAGGGTCTCTTCATTTGTCTCCGTTTGGACCATTCCCCGCTGAGCGAAACAATGACACAAATGAAATAAAACACATGTTTATTGTTGGGAGGCAAGAGACAAAACCCCCTGGAGATAAGTGAACAGGACATCTTGACAACAGACATTGAATGGTAGATGACGTTGAATGGTAGATGACATTGAATGGTAGATGACATTGAATGGTAGATGGCATTGAATGGTAGATGACATTGAATGGTAGATGACATTGAATGGTAGATGATGTTGAATGGTAGATGACATTGAATGGTAGATGACATTGAATGGTAGATGACATTGAATGGTAGATGACATTGAATGGTAGATGAATGGTAGATGACATTGAATGGTAGATGACATTGAATGGTAGATGATGTTGAACGGTAGATGACATTGAATGGTAGATGACGTTGAACGGTAGATGACATTGAATGGTAGATGACGTTGAATGGTAGATGACATTGAATGGTAGATGGCATTGAATGGTAGATGACATTGAATGGTAGATGAATGGTAGATGACATTGAATGGTAGATGACATTGAATGGTAGATAAAGTTTAAATAAAACATACAAATAATAAATGACTCTAATGTAACTATATAAGCATGTGGGAAGCAATAGTTGATGCTGAATTAAACACAGCTATTAAGACTTAATTAAGATCGTATGGCCTTGGACAACCTTTTCTATGTGGATGGATGTTATCTATTTATTTACATATATACCCTCATTAAGTATGTATTTTGACCTCTCAAAACCATGGTAACTGATAATGTTATAGTGGCCAGCCATATTTGGGTGTCTTGAGGAAAGAGGCCAAATCTATAAAATGTACTGTAATGACATCTAGATTCCTAACAATTATTCAGTGCCTTCTTCACCTAGCCTGAGTGTTTATATCTTACAGTAACCATGCTCTAGTATGTCCCAAATCTAATTGTCTTATTAAGGCCAACAGTTGTAATGAACATTGAAGTCACAAGTATAAACCTAAAAATAAATTCATTCAGTGGAATTCATGTAAGGTTGGCCTAGTGTGTACTGTAGATTCATGTAAGGTTGGCCTAGTGTGTACTGTAGATTCATGTAAGGTTGGCCTAGTGTGTACTGTAGATTCTTGTAGGGTTGGCCTAGTGTGTACTGTAGATTCATGTAGGGTTGACCTAGTGTGTACTGTAGATTCATGAAGGGTTGACCTAGTGTGTACTGTAGATTCATTCAGGGTTTAGTTGCAAAACGCTGTATACCCATTGGTTATCTGGAATGGTATGCTCCTATCCTGTATATCCATTGGTTATCTGGAATGGTATGTTCCTATCCTGTATATCCATTGATTAGCTGGAATAGAATGTTCCTATCCTGTATATCCATTGGTTATCTGGAATGGTATGTTCCTGTCCTGTATATTTAACACCAATTCTAGCCTCATGCTACAGTGTTTGGTTAGAGTTTGGCCTCGTCCCAAATGGCACCCTATTCCCTATATAGTGCACTACTTTTGACCAGAGCCGAGATAAAAACAAATTCAATTTAAATAATTTGAGCACCCAGTGTTTAGTGGGGTGGCCGTGGTTCACTGTGTGTGCACTATATTGAACTGTCTGTTTTTCCTGTGCCTGACTTCATACTCACGACACCCAGTACGTTACACCACTCATAAATCTACACCAAATACCTCATAATGACAAAGCAAAAACAGGTTTTTAGCATTTCTTGCAAATGTATTAAATATTAAAAAACGGAAATATCATGTATTCAGACCCTTTACTCAGTACTTTGTTGAAGAACCTTTGGCAGCGATTACAGCCTCAAGTCTTCTTGGGTATGACGCTACAAGCTTGGTACACCTGTATTTCAACAGTTTCGACGATTCTTCTCTGCAGATCCTTTCAAGCTCTGTCAGGTTGGATGGGGAGTGTCACTGCACAGCTATTTTCAGGTTTCTCCAGAGATGTTTGATCGGGTTAGAGTCTGGGCTTTGGCTGGGCCACTCAAGGACATTCAGAGACTTGTCCCGAATTCACTCCTGCGTTGTCTTGGCTGTGTGCTTAGGGTCGTTGTCCTGTTGGAAGGTGAACTTTCGCCCCAGTCTGAGGTCCTGAGCACTCTGGAGCAGGCTTTCATTCAGGATCTTTCTGTACTTTACCTCTGTTCATCTTTCCCTCGATCCTGACTAGTCTCCCAGTCCCTGACAGGTTTCCTCCAGACGTGAGGCTTGGCATTCAGGCCAAAGAGTTCAATCTTGGTTTCATCAGACCAGAGAATCTTGTTTCTCATGATCTGAGAGTCCTTTAGGTGCCTTTTGTCAAACTCCAAGTGGGATTTCATGTGCCTTTTACTGAGGAGTGGCTTCCGTCTGGCCACTCTACCATAAAGGCCTGATTGGTGGAGTGCTGCAGAGATGGTTGTCCTTCTGGAAGGTTCTCCCATCTCCAAAGAGGATCTCTGGAGCTCTGTCAGAGTGACCATCGGGTTCTTGGTCATCTCCCTGACCAAGGCCCTTCTCCCCCAATTGCTCAGTTTGGCTGGGCGGCCAGCTCTAGGAAGAGTCTTGGTGGTTCCAAACTTCTTCCATTTAAGAATGATGGAGGCCGCTGTGTTCTTGGTACCTTCAATGCTGCAGAAATGTTTTGGTGCCCTTCCCCAGATCTGTGCCTCGACACAATCCTGTCGCTGAGCTCTATGGACAATTTCTTCAACCTCATGGGTTGGTTTTTGCTCTGACATGCACTGTCAACTGTGGGACCTGATATAGACAGGTGTGAGCCTTTCCAAATCATGACCAATCCATTGAATTTGGACTCCAATCAAGTTGTAGAAACAATTCAAGGATGATCAATGGAAACAGGATGCACTTAATTTTCAGTCTCATAGCAAAGGGTCTGAATACTTATGTAAATAAGGTATTTCTGTTCTCTATTTTTAATACATTTGCAAATATTTCTGAAAACCTGTTTTCACTTTGTCATTGTGGGTATTGTGTGTATATTGATGAGGAAATAGTTTTAACTTCATACATTTTAGAATAAGGCTGTAACGTAACAAAATGTGGAAAAGGGGGAGGGGTCTGAATACTTCCTGAATGCAGTGTATCTTGTTTTGCAACAACATGCGATGGTTTGTCTCTGACATGAAACCACGTAGTGATAGGTTTTAAACACACCTGTCTGTCATTCAACAACCCCGTTCCATGATTAGATGGCGAAAACACACCAATCTCTTTCATAAATTCTTTAAACAAAAAAAATTGAATTTACGAAAGATTCAGAAAATGCATATATACAGTGGGGCAAAAAAGTATTTAGTCAGCCACCAATTGTGCAAGTTCTCCCACTTAAAAAGATGAGAGAGGCCTGTAATTTTCATCATTGGTACACTTCAACTATGACAGACAAAATGAGAAAAAAAATCAGGAAAATCACATTGTAGGATTTTTAATGAATTTATTTGTAAATTATGGTGGAAAATAAGTATTTGGTCAATAACAAAAGTTTATCTCAATACTTTGTTATATACCCTTTGTTGGCAATGACAGAGGTCAAACGTTTTCTGTAAGTCTTCACAAGGTTTTCACACACTGTTGCTGGTATTTTGGCCCATTCCTCCATGCAGATCTCCTCTAGAGCAGTGATGTTTTGGGGCTGTTGCTGGGCAACACGGACTTTCAACTCCCTCCAAATATTTTCTATGGGGTTGAGATCTGGAGACTGGCTAGGCCACTCCAGGACCTTGAAATGCTTCTTACGAAGCCACTCCTTCGTTGCCCGGGTGGTGTGTTTGGGATCATTGTCATGCTGAAAGACCCAGCCACGTTTCATCTACAATGCCCTTGCTGATGGTAGGCTTTGTTACTTTGGTCCCAGCTCTCTGCAGGTCATTCACTAGGTCCCCCCGCGTGGTTCTGGGATTTTTGCTCACCGTTCTTGTGATAATTTTGACCCCACGGGGTGAGATCTTGCGTGGAGCCCCAGACCGAGGGAGATTATCAGTGGTCTTGTATGTCTTCCATTTCCTAATATTTGCTCCCACAGTTGATTTCTTCAAACCAAGCTGCTTACCTATTGCAGATTCAGTCTTCCCAGCCTGGTGCAGGTCTACACTTTTGTTTCTGGTGTCCTTTGACAGCTCTTTGGTCTTGGCCATAGTGGAGTTTGGAGTGTGACTGTTTGAGGTTGTGGACAGGTGTATTTTATACTGATAACAAGTTCAAACAGGTGCCATTAATACAGGTAACGAGTGGAGGACAGAGGAGCCTCTTAAAGATGAAGTTACAGGTCTGTGAGAGCCAGAAATCTTGCTTGTTTGTAGGTGACAATTACTTATTTTAAACCATAATTTACAAATAAATTCATAACAAATCCTACAATGTGATTTTCTGGAAAAAGTTGAAGTTGTGTACCTATGATGAAAATTACAGGCCTCTCTCATCTTTTTAAGTGGGAGAACTTGCACAATTGGTGGCTGACTAAATACTTTTTTGCTCCACTATAGCGTTTTGGAATGAAACTCTTCACATCTAGAACATTCACAACAGCCAATGTGTTCTTTAGAGTCTCAATGGCTTCTAGAATGGTTGAGTTATTCAGTCCCACAGATCCTCATGGTATATGTATCAGCTGTACTGCTAATGATTCCACTGTGCAGAGTCTGGCAGCTCTGACCAAGAACTGGAGCTCTGCATGCAGGAGAACATGACATGAGTTACATACATTCATTCCCACAGACAGAGGGGAATAGCTCCAGCTCTGAGCGCTACTTTAATGCCTCTGGCAAAGCTGGGAATGGCGTTTCATTGCTGACGCACTGCAGACCCTGGGTTCAAGTAGTATTCCAAATCGTTCACATGGTTTCAGCATTTGCTTTAGCCTGCCTGGAGTGCCCGATGGGCGGGGTTTTACACTTTTGGAATGACTCCATTGGTTCCATTTTGCCAGGCAAGCTCAATCAAACATAGACAAAGTATGTATAAGGATTTCGGATAGTTTTTGAACCCAGGTGTGACTCACTGGGGGACTTGGCTCCGATGTTGCCCACATGTGCCGTTCTGGATGTATGACTGGGTCTCTCGGTCTGTTACTACAGTGAGGTAGCTAGACAGAGAAAACACAGCTGGCTTGGTGGCTGTGCATTACTGAGAGAATTCACGTGTACTTTTTCTTTCCATGACCCAACCAACCAGGAAGAAGCTGGATTTCTGGTTTTTACCACCTGTTGAAAGTGGTATAGTACAATGTTGTGGTTCCAGTTTTCCCCTTATGGTCTGAGACAAGCGTTTTCATTACAAATGGAACACTATTCCCTATATAGTGTACTCTTCTTGACTTGGGTCGTTTGGGAGCCATGTTGGAGACTGGACAGAAATACAGCAGAACTCAGGAGGATTTTAACAGCAGGTGTTCAATCCAATGTTAGTCTAGGAGGACTTGAACATGTCATTTTGTGTGAGTAATAACCTAGTTCTGTACTCTGGAATGGGCTGTCTTGAGTAATAGAGTATTGAGTTAGAATTCTGTGGGAGAATTCTGTGAGAGAATTCTGTGGGAGAATTCCGTGAGAGAATTCTGTGGGAGAATTCCGTGAGAGAATTCTGTGGGAGAATTCTGTGGGAGAATTCCGTGAGAGAAATCTGTGAGAGAATTCTGTGGGAGAATTCTGTGAGAGAATTCTGTGGGAGAATTCCGTGAGAGAATTCTGTGGGAGAATTCTGTGGGAGAATTCCGTGAGAGAAATCTGTGAGAGAATTCTGTGGGAGAATTCTGCTTTAAGAAAAAGAAAAATCTTCCCCATTAATACCGTGTGATGTATCTCATTCAAAGTGAACCTCCTGGATGACCTGGGAAGATCAGTGAGAGGATTCTTATGGAATGGCCAAGTCTAGACGACTGATTTCACTACTCTGCTACAGTATACTAAAACGTTTGTGTGTACAATAAATAAGCTTCTCTGCCATGGCAACTCTCCACCCCGTGATACTTGTCTGGAGAAAGGCCCTCTATTCTCCAGATTCAGCTGTCTCCATTGAAACAATAAAACACAACAGCAGCCAAACAGCAACATCCGCCAATGTAAACCTAACACTACTACGCTAGTGAGAATGTCTCATTTTATGTGCAAACAAGTGTGTTTTACTGACCATCAGTGTTATAAGACACGAGGGAGTCACACATATTCATTATGACAGAAGTAGTATTACAGATCAATGATGACAACTTTCTAGACATAGTAAGACATCATTTATTTATTGTTTGGCACAACACAAAAGTGCTTCATGATAATACTACCCATGATCCCAAAGTCACGGTTCAATATTCGGTCTGATCAATTCTAATAAAATGGATTAAAATGTGTTCTTAAACTCTCTAAAGAGTCAATAATCAATAATCAATACTCTGGAATAGATCATTACATTTTTGCGAAAATGTATCTTTTGGGATTTTAATCTGATGTGGATTAACGCATTGTTTATACAATTTTCAGAACGCATCATGTGACGAATGTCCTCATGTGAACTCGTATGAAACCTTGAAACCTATTTCAGGAAGTCCTACAGTAAGGCAAGAGGTGGTCAAAACCGCCGCCTGAAGAGATACTGCGTGGCAGGCTTTTGCTCCTGCCCTGCAGTAACAGTTAGTCTGGTCCCAGATCAGTGTGTGCTGATCAGTAGATTAGAGTGTGTTAGAGCTAGCCTGGTCCCAGATCAGTTTGTGCTGATCAGTAGATTAGAGTGTGTTAAAGCTAGCCTGGTCCCAGATCAGTTTGTGCTGATCAGTAAATGGGAGTGTGTTAGAGCTAGCCTGGTCCCAGATCAGTTTGTGCTGATCAGTAAATTATAGTGTGTTAGAGCTAGCCTGGTCCCAGATCAGTTTGTGCTGATCAGTAGATTAGAGTGTGTTAGAGCTAGTCTGGTCCCAGATTAGTTTGTGCTGATCGGTAAATTAGAGTGTGTTAGAGCTAGCCTGGTCCCAGATCAATTTGTGCTGATCAGTAGATTAGAGTGTGTTAGAGCTAGCCTGGTCCCAGATCAATTTGTGCTGATCAGTAGATTAGAGTGTGTTAGAGCTAGCCTGGTCCCAGATCTGTTTGTGCTGTCTTGCTAATTTAGATTTGCGAAAGGCTATGTTAAGATTAGGGCTGGAGCAAAATCCTGCAGAACGTCTACCTCTCCAAAACCAACGATGGTCTCTATAAGGTCTATTATGAAATGTATATTATCAAATATATAATTATCTATAAACCACAGAATCTTCTTATAAATATTGCTGGTTTTCTCTCAATGTACATTAAAAAAAACACAGGTTAATCACCCTTCTTGTATTCAATAACTTATCCCTAGAATTGCATTTTATTGTTATCATTGCAGACAAAAACCCAGCTGTTAACTTCACATTTTTGATCAGATACACACATCATTGTTATAACAGTTGAATGCACAATGCATTTTTTTTCTCTCCATTTTATATAAAAAAAAATGAATGAAAATAAAGAATCTTTGGTGTTTATTAAAGCAAAAATAGAATTTAAAAAAAGTCTATATAAAAAGGCATTAAAATATAATATGTAAATTACAAAGTAACACGTCAACAGATACAGCATGGCCAAAGAACTGAGAAATTCCAGCTTTGACTTTCATTAACAACTGTGTATAAAAAAAAGAGGACAAATATGACCAAAAAAACATCATAAATTATGTTATAATCGAGAACGAGCCATTTTCTGGGTGCTTCCCGATCACTCACTCATACAATGAAAAGCATACCCACTGAGGTATTTCATCTTCAAATGACTCTGTCAAGCATTATGCACAATGGGAGTGAGACTTTAAAAGTGCATAGACATTATGCACATCATCTCTGTGTATCTATGTGGAAAAACAGGATGTCCATTTGGTGGTTTTCCATTTGGCAAAACACATCACCAACAAGTGTTTTTTTACCTCATCATCATAATATTTCAGAAGGAAATATCTGTAGTTTCTTGTTGCAGTCAGTCACAGCAGCAATGATATCGCTCTTCTGGCATCGTCACTTCACGTCACCTGCCGAGAGTCCAACAATCAATGAGCAGTTTGAGATTCTTCACTTTGTAAACGTTGAGAGGGAGCATGTCTACGTCTCGAACTGCACCCTGATCCGTAAAAAGTGTGTTACTTTTTTGGCCAGAACCCTGTATGGACCCTGGTGAAAAGTAGTGCACTATACAGGAAATAGAGTGGTGTTTAAGACCCAATCGAGGAGTTTCAGTGGAGGAGGAGGAGGAGGAAAAGAGGAAGATGTCATACATCCAGCACCATATCATACTGCTGTTCTTTCTTCCTCTTGCCACATTTAGTGATCAGTACCATGTACAACGTCAAGAGCATGACCCAGTAGCTGGCGTACACTATCGCACCAACGATTAAGACTATCTTTTCAGAGTCTGGAAAAGGAGAATCTTTTCTGGTTTCCTGGACGACCGTATAGATAATGCCAAGGAAGAGGATGGTGAACCAGACCGATATGGGAACGAGCCCTACGAAGTTAGTCACGATCGTCTTCCTCCCTGACGTGCCCCAGCCAGCCTTGTTTATGGTGGCGATAGCGAACATCTTGGCCGGTAGCAGACTGGACATGTACAACACTGAGTAGAAGGACATGAAGACCATGACAATGTTGCCCCTCATGCAAGAGGCAAAGGAGGACTTGATGAGGGCGACCGCCTGGACGATCAACAGGAAGAGAAGGATATTCCAGATCCTCCCCTGGTAGAACAGCTGTATCGCCGTGGCGATGAGGAAGAAGGGGAAGAACCCGGTGATGACAGCCTCGTAGGTCATCCAGAGGTGGTGTTTGTGGAACCACATGGCGTTGTAGAGCCACTCTCTGAAGTAAGACTTACTCCACCGGGTCTGCTGGTTCAGCCAGCGCAGGTAGGTGATGGGGGTCTCGGTCAGGCACTTGGACCGGGCTGTGTACTTGGTGGCGTAGCCCAGGCTCAGCACGCGGTTGGTCAGGTGGCGGTCGTCGCCGAAGCTACAGTGGCTGCCCATGAAGGTCTGGTTGTACCAATCCTCTATGAACTCGTGGAGCAGGTTGTTCCTGTACATTCCCAGTGGTCCGCTGATACACTGGACACAGCCGAAGTAGGACTGACACGCTCGCTCGATGTTGAAGGCCATCCAGTAACGGACGCTGCTAAGAAACGAGATCCAGGACTCGTATTTGTTCAGGATCTGTGGAGGAAGAAAGACACATAGGGTCAGGGTATTTAAGTTGGTTAACAACTGCTGTAAACACATTCTATAGTGTCAGCATAGCAACCAAACGGCACAATCGTGGGCAATTGGTTTAAGGACCCCTAATTAGCA